>NW_026996648.1:0-1913 GCF_035044405.1 Drosophila montana | reverse complement strand
ATCATCAAGCCGGTTTACTCACCGGGCCCTGCTGGTGTTTTTATTTATTAAGATATCTACCCCTAACGCGGAATTTATAAGTCTCTCTATGCTCTCTAAATATGCAACATCTGATCAACATCGGACCATTATATTTACTTATTTATTTTATTAATAGTCGACAAGACAAGTGTCATCATAATTATTCAATACATACATGAGAGAACTAAATCCTAAAAGCCTAGTCGAAATACCCAATTTCTAATAGCATCACCGACCGATGGAGGTGTTTTATTTGCCCGTCCCGCCAGCTATGCCCCTTTTCACAGCTAATTTTATTAGTGACGCTACTAGTGCCTACAGCTAAGAAGAAGGGTGTTAGAAGAGAAAATAGTGTTCGTAAGTACAATTAAAAATAATCTTAATTTACTATATTATTTAAGAAAATACAATAAACAAAGAAAAGGAAAGAAAGAAGTTATTAATAAAGTAAATAAATTTAAACTATTATAGATATATAGAGCGTTAGGCAGATAGGAAAATTTATTTATTTATGGGGGAAATTTATAGCCTTTCTGGCAAGCTATGCCCCTGCTCATAGCTGGGAATGGTCATTGAGTTCCCAAAGGTATCTTGAAAGCAATGATTTTATTAGTGGTAGAGAAAGTTCAGTAGAGAAAACGTAATGCAAACTATTGTAATTTTTACATACAAGCGGAAAGGATTGTGCACAGCATAGTCTGTTGTGCACGTTGGTAGGAACAAGGGGCGATAATTCCTGGAAGGTCTAGAAAGAACAGAGAATTAAAGACTCCCTAACAACAACACCGAGAATTGTCCTACGTTTGGTAAACGACGGAAGGTTAAGAAGAAGAAGCCTGCTAGAGTATGGATGGATGGCAACCGAAGATTGGGGTTCCAATTTAAGCCTCATTAGGCAAAAAGCCGAAATTGCTTCTGAACAGATTCAATACGATACTGGCTATTGTTATACTGCGGAGACCAGAATGAAGAGCAGTATTCAAGGATAGGGTGAACAGGACAGATTTACAGAATGATAATAAAATGTATTTATATAATGATAATAAAATGGGAATTTGATAGGATTATTTAGATAGAGGCCACAGAGTGGGTTTTCGTATAGAGTATAAGATCGTATCTGCGAGCATGGATATATTTGCGTTATTTATATCTAAAATACTTAACCATAGTTGTGTACGTGCGTCTTAGTGTATAACGAACAGCACTTCAAGCACTTGAAGCGAACAGAAATGTTTTTTTTGTGCTCTCCGTTTTGTTTTTTAATTTAATAAAATACCGGCGTTTTAATTATTTATATTTTATATATTTCTACTATTCTGTTCGTCTTCTCGGTTTATTTTTTTTTATTTATCGCGAGTGCATGCTTGTGGCCTGTGCATTTTTGGTATTTAAATATTGTTTCTTTTAAACTTGTGTTCTTGTGTATTTTGTTTGTGCGCTTGCGCTATTGGCTCTGTGGGTAAGCTTCTTGTTGTTGTTTGTTGTTTATGTTTAACTGCACATCGCCTCTCTGGTGTGCAAGATTTCGTGAGCAAGCAAGCAATCTATAAATAGGCTACTCACGCACTCTCGCGCTCTCTCATCTTTTTTTCAACTTGCGCTTTGATCTTTTTCTACTTTCTGCCGCTTGTTGGTGCTCCTTACGCTATTAATCTAATCTAAATAACTCTCTTTTTACATTTGGCTGCGTAACTACAGTAGAGACCCATAAAAATGGACCATAAATTTGTCTGCTTTAAAAAAACTTGCCAAATGCCAATTATGGCAAGTCAATCCAGCTGGCTGCGTGATAATGTGGTGCATTCTAAATGTGCGGGTTACACTGGTCTTGTGGGGGATGCTGTTGCCAAACGAAATGGTTTGCACTATAGTTGCGAGTCGCAACACGAGTG
>NW_026996647.1:0-65472 GCF_035044405.1 Drosophila montana | reverse complement strand
TATATTGTCTTTGGATTCAGGGTATCCCCTAGTCAGGAGCTCCCGACTTTTAAAGCATCTTTCAACAAATATTATAATAGAAATATATTGTCCTTGGCTTACGTGAGAGTGGCTCACGGTGCTCACGATCATTTTACGCTGCGTTTCCAGTTATGCTGCGGAACAATTTTTATCCAACGTCCGTAGCGGCACTTCCTGCCCAGCAAAGCTTCGTTGCGAAACTTTTATATAAACTCATAGTTTTGAATTTTTGAGATAACTATTTGCAGCATGCACTTTGTTTCTATACGCATTCCTTCGCTACACGAATGCCTAATTTGCAAAAAGTTTTTTTGATTCTCGTTTCAAGAAAACTTTAAATTATATTGTTCCGTAGATGTTTACTGCCTCTCCTGGCACTTTGTGAGTGAAAGCCGATTATAATTATATATGACTGTTATAGCGGTTAACTATCATGGCAAGAATGCCAATACATATAACTTTAGTTAGGTCTAAACTGTTGTTAGTTATTAAAATGAGTTATCACATTCCAGCTTTTACCTGCGTCTTCTATCATGCGAGTTACAGTAATACTACTTTGTCCTGTAGTATATGTATCTTGAACAATAACAAAAGTGCTAGAATCAGGAGGGCTTGAAAAGAAGATACATTACAGTATAAACATTTAAACTTCCCTTTAAATGTACAAGTTAGTAACTGTTGTGGACTGGACAAGGGCTTGCAAATCTAGAGTTATAGTTTGACAAGCATCATGCTCACTTTTGGTCTTTATAGCTTGCTTTTATTGGTGGTTTAGACCAAAAATGGCCTCGAGGCAGTCAGCTTTAAATGATTCAACTTTTCAGCTACGCGTGGCAAAAGAAGCCCAAATTTATCGGATAAACATGTTAATAAAAAGTTCTCTTAAAAGAAAATATTAAAAAAAAAATTAAACAAATAAAGGAAATAGTTTTATTTTACCACCTTTTTCTTCCTTTAGGGACACCTCAGCAATGGTGTTCTTTATGTTTGTTATACTTACAACTCATTTAAAATGGGTAAATTGTATTTGTGCAAATGTATGTGACCCCATGACCCCATAAAATAGATATTGTATATTCTTGGTCAGTATTAATAGTCGAGTCGATCTAGTCTTGTCCGTCTGCTCGTCCGTCCGTATGTATGAAATCGTAGACAACTTCTTCCGATCCCAAGCAATAGATACAAAACCGATATTAAAATCTGTTTCTCGAGCAAAACTCTGAGGATTTAAGAGACAGGTCACCCCCTTAGACATGTAGCTTCTAGAATAGTATATATATGCTTTCAGGATACCTTCGGGAACTCACTGACCATTCTACTGCCACTGAACAGGCCACTGACAGGCTAAAAATTTCCTCCACCGGGTCGGTGATTTCCCATCACTATCTTTTTATCCAATCTACTTAACACTCTAGTATACATTTTTTTTACATTTTTAAAATAATATAATAATAAATAATATAGAAAATAAGGATTATTTTTAATTTTTGCTTAAGAACACTATTATCTCTACTAACACCTTCCCTCTTAGCTGTAGGCTCTAATAACGTCACTGACTAAGTTAGCTGTGAAAAGGGGCATAGCTGGCAGGACGGGCAAATAAAACACATCTATCGTTTCGGTGAAGCTAGAAAATTGTGTATGCTAATTAAGGCTTTTAGCCTTTAATTTTCATAATCTTATGCATGTTTTTGTCGACCATTAATAAATAATAAAAAAATAAATACAGATCGAGAATGTTTCATTTTATAGCTGATTAAAGCTAGTTGTGGGCTCGACACCGCCAGGCGGATATAAGTCGTGTTTGTATACCCTTGCAGAGTATTATATTATACCTCGAAATGTGTAACGCATAGAAGGAGACATCTCCGACCCCATAAAGTATATATTTTCTTGATCAGTATCATCTCCCGAGTTGATATAGCCATGTCCGTGTGTCCGTCTCTCTGTTCCTAATAAATTGTTGGTGGGGGTGTCAAATTACGGGTTTGAGTACAATCTAGGAAATTAATATACCCTTGCAGGAGGTATTATAATTTGTTCGTGAAATGTAAAGCGCCTAAAATGGGACATCTCCGACCTCATAACATATATATTTTTTTTATCAGTATCAACAGCCGAGTCGATATAGCCATGTCCGTCTGTCTGTTTCTATGCGATCTAGTCATTCAGTTTTAAAGCTATCTTTATGAAACTTTTCAGAAGTGCCTCTTTCTGTTGCACGCAGTACATATGTCGGAACCGGCTGGATCGGACCACTATATCATACAGCTGCCATAGGAACGATCGGTCGAAAAGTAGGTTCTTATATGAAACATTTTTTTGTTTTTCAAGATATCTTGCCCAAAACTCGGCATTAATTAGTTTTACTATGCTGATTACATTTGTGCAAAATCTTGTTTATATCGGATCACTATATCATATAGCTGACATGGGAACGATCGGTCGAAAATGAGGTGCTTGTGTGAGCAACTTTCTGTTTTTCAACTATTTTCTCTATGCTTCTTAGATAAGGACAAAGCATTATAAACATTATGAAAAGGTTGGGTCTGCAAGGGTATTAAATCTTCGACATACCGAAGATCACATCTTTCTCGATTTTCATATTTTTATTTATGATAGTGTGTTACATACACTAATATGTGTTACACATAAAATTCTTTGAAACAAGTAATACGCCCTTTGTTGTAGGTTTAGTAGTTTATCGATCCTTTTAGTAGTAGAACACAACCAATCCAATTAATAAGCGAATGATAATCTGTTATTTTATTTTGATAGAGCAGAAAACACCACCGACACTTTTTGGTGTTCGAAGTAAACGGACGTGCTCGCGGAATAAAATTGAAAATCAAAAATCGAGCGCACGCCCAAACGGCTAAACGCGGCTTTTGCAATCCCGCACAAAGATTGCAACGCATCAAATATTGGAAAACATCAAACGGCAAAAATAAAAACAAATCTACTTGCTGACAAAGCAATTTGTTTTAAGTGAAACGAAATAAAATCAAACCGAAAAATAAGGTGTTCAAAATATTGAGAAGTACTTCAGTTTCACCTTCCTACCCTTTAATGGACTCCGAAAACGCCGAGACGCCCCAAAGTCTCCCGACTACCCACGTTACGATGCAGCCTTATTCAAAAAAAGCCGCTTTTGACGTTTTTCCACGATAGAGCCTGCGGACTCAAACAGGCTTGGCGAAACATCACCTAAACACCAACAATAAAAATATATGCTATTTTTGATCTAATACAATAAACAAAACAAAAAAAAAAAAGAAAAAAGAAAACACCACAAAATTAAATAAAAGAAGCCCCGAAAAAACCTCTGATAAACCGAAAATAAAAGGTTATCTTTTTATTATTATCAGTCATATATGCTTGCATTGGTCCACTGACCTGCCGCATAAAGAGAGAAAAGTTCTTTTGTCCCTTGAAGTTATTAAAGATAGTGCCAGACCATTGTTTTTGTCTCGAAAATGTGACAATAAAAATTACCAAGAAGGCAAAGGAAAAACAAGTAAGAGGCTCTAGTCGGGAGTTGCCGATTAGGGGATACCCTGAACCCTCTTCTATCAACACCAAAGGCAGTTCGCGATATGCGCTCGATTGCTAGTAGCAAAAAAAATAGTTGTTTGTTTGGCTGGCTCGAGGTCCGGGGATTTTCATTCAAGACAAAATGAAAAACGCAATTTTGTTTGAATTTAACTCTCTTCCCTCTCTTAAAATTCATTGCGGACGGAGAAGAGTTGGTACAGACGATAAACGAAAAAGAAACACAAGAGGCGGCACGCACTAAATTCTCTTAATTAGTTAAAGAATACAAAACGAAGATCAACCAAAGCACACATAGTGGAACAGACACGTAAATTCTTACAAGAAAATAACAATATCCAAATATTATCTTCTGACAAGGGTAACAAAACAGTAGCAATGGATAGCGACGACTACAATAATAAAATGACAAATATTTTAGATGACTTATGCGCGTATAGAAAATTAACACAGGATCCGACATCAAGATTACAGACAAAGAATAACAGTCTTGTAATACAGTTATTTAAGATGGGACTTATTTCAAAGGACGAAGGAAATAAGATAATTACTACCACAGCGGTACCCGCAAGGAATATATTGACTACCGAAAATTAACAAGGAAGGAACACCTCTGAGACCAATATGCTCCTCTATCGGTTCCCCATCATATGGACTATGCAAATATATTATAAAAATATTAAGAAACTTGACAACGGACTCCAAATATAACATTAAGAATTCGTTAGAGTTCAAAGACAGAGTAAACAACGCCACTATCAGGGAAGACGAAATATTAGTATCTTTTGACGTAGTATCCCTGTTTCCCAGCATACCAATAGAATTGGTACTGGACACAATAAGACGAAAATGGACTAAATTGGAGGAACACACAACTATACCTAAACAATTATTTATGGAATTAGTTAAATTCTGTATTCAAGAGAATAGATATTTTGAATATGACGACAAAATATACATACAGTTGAAAGGAATGCCAATGGGATCACCGGCCTCCCCAGTAATAGCGGACATAATAATGGAAGAACTGTTGGACAATATTACTGATAAATTAACAACAAAACCAAAACTTCTGACAAAATATGTAGATGACCTTTTTGCTGTAACGGAAAAAACAGAAGTACAAAACATTCTAAAAGATTTAAATTCGTTTCACAAACACATAAAATTCACAGTGGAACTAGAACAAGGCGGGAAACTACCATTTTTAGACACATTGGTAAACAGAGTGGACAACTTACTCAAAATTAAGTGGTATGTGAAACCCATAGCATCTGGACGAGTACTAAACTTTAACTCTAATCACCCAAAAAGTATGATTATAAATACAGCACTAAGCTGTATGAGAAGAATGACAAACATATCGGACGCAATATACCATAAAGAAATTGAACACGAAATCAAAAATATATTGACCATAAATGACTTCCAAAGAATATAATTGGAACATTATTGAAAAGACAACATATCAGAACACAAAAGCCAACAGAATCTCCTAAAATATACAAATCTCTAACATATGTACCACGATTATCGGAACGGCTCATAAAATAAAAGTAGCCCATAAGCCCACAAATACGTTACAAAAATTCTTTAATAATATAAAGGCGAAAATACTAATGCTGGACAAAAGTAATGTCATTTACAAAATACCATGTGGCGGGGATAATAACAACATTTGCAACATCGTGTACATCGGCACAACAAAATCAAAGCTAAAAACAAGAATAACTCAACACAAATCTGACTTCAAACTAAGACAAAATAATATACAAAAAGCAGCACTTATGACCCACTGTATGAAAAGCAACCACACGCCAAATTTTGATGAGACGACAATTTTACAACAAGAACAACACTATAACAAAAGACATACATTAGAAATGTTACACATAATAAACACAGCAAACAACAGACGACTAAACTTCAAAACAGACACCGAAAACTGCGCTCACTTATACAGACATCTATTGAATTGTCAAACAGTTTCAACCTCCACGTCAAAGAGCGCAGACGTGTAATACAATGTATGTTTTTATACCCTGAACCCATTAAAAATGGGTAAAAAGGGTATTATGTATTTGTGCAAATGTATGTAACAGGCAGAAGGTAGCATCTCCGACCCCATAATGAATATTTATTCTTGACCGCCCGTCTGTCCGTATGTATGAAACGCAAGGATCTCAGAACCTATAAGAGCTAGAGACTTGAAATTTTAGCTGTAGGTCCTCCTAGTGCCCGCGCAGATCGAGTTTGTTTCTACTTACTTTCCAAGAAATCGATAAAAAACGATATCGAAATCCTGTTTTTTGAACAACTTTGGTAAATAATAAGAGCTAGAGTCACCATACTTGACATGTTGCTTCTAGAATAGTATATATATATCAAGTATCTTTCATTTTATAGCTATCACCACCTACCCGCTACTACCTCATTGCCATACATCAAATAAATAATTTATGCTGCCCACCAATCAATGACAAATTGCATACACAACACTCGGCTGTCTACAGATACTTCTGCCGTTGCCCGAAAATCAATGACAACTTTAAAACATTTCCCATATGAACCAACAACAACCATAATCAAAACAAACGACTCTACAATGAAAAAAGCACACCACAAATTCTGTCCCTGCGATGCCTTTAATTCGCAAAGTCATGTCTTCTTCTTCTCCACTCGCCTTAAACTTGCAAGCAGCCCGGCAGATTTTTATAATATTTCATTTTTCGATCAGCAAGGCACCCTTTCTCAAAACAGGGTCAAAACTATTCATAAGTTCTGTCACCTAATACCACTAACCTTCTAATATATACATTTTTATCTAATGTCTGAGAAATATATAATTTCGTATTTAGTGTGCAACTATTAGTACAATCAATAATAATTGTTTTCTTTAAACATTCTTGTTGGTATATGTGTATTATGTCACAGACATTGGCAAAAAATATGCATGTATGTGTTTCCAAGCGAAGGGAAGTATATGAATTTAAGAAGATTGCAACATTCTGTTGCGCATGTGACGTCAAAGGCTAGGGCTTTTTGTATGCGACCGTTGCGTACAATAAAGTAATACATTATTAAATACATGCATTTTTATAGAAGACCCTATTAATATATTACTTTAATGTACGTAATAAAGATAGAAATATATTCTAAGCATCACAAGAAATGAAATTCTGTAAAATGTGACGTCATAGTATTTGATGTTGACGCGCCGTGTGTGTAACCCTTTGATTTGAATGCCATGGCCTGCTGGCACTCAAATTTTCTACCTACTTGTGCCGAGACTCGGCTCTGCACCAACAACATTAGAGCTCAAATCGTGTTGTTGTTGTATCTACGCACTGCCTTGTTGGAACGACAGAGAAACCAGCAACAAACACAGTGGCATTATTTGTCCCTTTTCTTTGCACTGAGTTTCATATGTCCTCGTTATCGCGCACAAACTCTTGATGATCAATTACCTACTCATTAAATATGACCACTAACCAAAAAACATATATGTATATGGGACATGCCGTAGTAGAAATTTGGTCACCAAAAAAAATGTGCATCTGGTCCAACGAGCGAGTAAGATATATGTACATATATCTTTTGATCGCTTACACTACAGGAAACTCCTTTGGCTTACTCTCTTCCATATGATTTGTGCGATAGAACGGCATCGCTGTTTATTTTTATCTCGCTCGCACTTACTCTCAGTGCTCTCAATGCTCTCTTTATGTCTAGGTACCGTTTAAATGTTTGTGTGAGTATGTGTCCGCACAAGCAAAAATGCCCACAAATTCAATTTTTCTCAAAAGTCGGTGGCATTTCTTCCCTTTTGAGGGGACGAGCAATATGAAATAATGAGAGGGTTTGCCCCGTCGATGCGAAATTCTTGCATTTTAGCTCGTTATTGTTGGAAAGGGTACCTAAGCGTTGGCATGTGTGCATTTAAAAGTTTTGGACTTGCTATTCACGCATACTTGCGTATTTTGTATATGAATAGAAGCATTTATGCGCATGTGTGCCTGTTGGTCTCTGCCTGCCTGTCCGATGCAAATTTGACAATATTTTTGGATTTCTGAATTTCGATTTACTTTATCACTTGCATGTGATAAACCTTCTGCAATACTCATATAGATTTCCTCTTTCAAAATACCATTTGGAAATGCAGTTTTCACATCCATATGGTGTACTTTTAAATTAAATTGGTTTGCAATTGATAAAATAAATCTAAAGCTGGATATTCTTGCAACTGGAGCAAATGTCTCATCGTAATCTATAAGATACTCCTGTGTGAATCCTCGAGCTACTAGTCTGGCTTTATATCTAATTGGGTTGCCATTTTCATCATTTTTATTAGTAAAAATCCATCTGCAATCAACTATGTTCATACCTTGAGGTTGGTCTACTAAAGTCCATGTCTTATTATACAAATGAGAATCTAATTCTTCTTTAATGGCTTCTTCCCTCTTAGCTCTGTCACTTCTACTCTTTATTTCATCATATGTAACTGGAATACTATAAGTAAAAGTGTTCGCGTTTATTAAGCAACTGCTTGCGAATCTATATGAAACCTGTGGCTTATCTTTCAACCTTTCACTTCTTCTGACTTCAATTTCCTCCTTATTTGATTTTATAAATGTTTCCTTTTCCCCAACCATTTCAGTTGGACTGGCATTTTCGGTTGATGTACCACTGGGCTGTTCTACTGATATTTCACTATCAGATTTTTCTTCCGTACTCTCCTTCCGGATATTTAACTTATTTTTATTTCAATCTGGATATTTCCTACCCGTTCCATACTCTCATTATGGAACTTTGAGTCCAACAGTCCTAGATTTTCTCCTTTATTATTTTCATCAACAACAACATCTCTTGCTACCAAGAATTTTCCAGTACTCATATCCCACAACTTATATCCATTTGATACATAGCCAACAAGTATACCTTGTAATGATTTATCATCGAATTTTCGTTTTCTCGTTTTATTATGAACATATACCGTTGAACCAAATATTTTTAAGAATTTTAAACTAGGTTTTTTGTTGTGCCACATTTCAAATGGAGCTTTCTTATCCCGTAACGCCCTACTTGGAGTTAATTAAATATGTTGCTGTTAAAACAATTTCACTCCAAAATCTTTTATCCAATTTTGCAGAATTAATCATTGTTCTCACCTTCTCTGTTATATATCTAATCATGCGTTCTGATACTCCGTTTAGTTGTGGTGTATGAGGTACTGTTAAATGGTAGCTTATGCCTTTTTCTACACAGTAATTACGCATGTCATTTGACAAATATTCTCTTGCATTATCAATGTAGAGATTTACAACCTTTAAGTTAAAATGCGTTTCGCTCTTTGCCACATAATCTTTAAAAACAAAAAACACATTTTTTAAAATTTCTATATCTTCAAACATATTATTTCGCACAATTTCTAAAAACTTCCCTCTACTCATGTGTCTTAGTCTTTCGTGGAACAACCGATAATTTTTCCAACCATAGCAACAATCATTACATACATACCTTCCAAAACCCCTTGTCCGATCTTGAAGACTCTTACACCAGTTGAATTGAACGCATTTGTCATACCAGCATTCTGCATCTTTGGTACCGACAGTAAATTGTGTGGGATGTCCTTGTAAAAAAGCACATTTTCCAGGATAATATTTTTATTAAAATTGCTCTCTAGCTTTACTGTACCCTTAGCAGTAGCATAAATATACTCTCCAATATATTTCACAAACAGATTTATCATATGGTCTGAGGCTCCAGAATCCAATATGAATGAGACATTTTGAGCTACAGCTTGCAAAATTTTACTGCTGGTATCTTTACTAGCATTCTTAAGTTTGACCTCATGATCAAGTAATCGAATTCTGACAAATGCCAGGGTCAAGTTTTCAATTAACAAAGTTCCAACAGCATTTATCATCCCATCATAAGCAGGAGGTAAAGTTAAAAGTAAATGTGACACTTTATCCACCTCCTCAATTTTAGCTCCTGATGATATTAACTCGTTCATCAACTCGTGAAGTGAATCATAAGTGGAGTGTCACCATATAATTTAAAAGTTAATAACTTCCGTATGGAAAGTTGCGTAGCTAAGTTTTTACGCTCGTACACCGAGTCTAACTTGTCTAAAATTTCCTTTGCAGAATTAGTATTATCAGCAAATGACAGAAATGAATCGCTAAGAAATTCAATTATTATACTTTTTGCTGCTCTGTCTGCCTTAGCCCATTTATCGTCTAACTTTTCTGGTTTCTCCTTTTCAATAACATATAAAATATCGTTCTGAGCAAAAAGATCCATCATATGAAATTTCCATATAGAATATTTCTCACCATTAAAAGGTGAAATATTTTTGAATTTGCTTTCCTTTTGCACTGTTCTTTTATTTTCTTTAAAGTTTTTTCTTGTAGAATTCTTGTGTGCATACACTCACACACCTTAAATGTTTTCAATTATTTGTTCGGGTTACTCTAAACCTGTAAAGGAGTTATGTTAATTACGCGTTGCCGGATATTCACACGCACATAAATTAACCTTTTTTTTTTTTTTTGTTAATTATTTGCCAAAATATTTTTGAATGTATTGTTTTTTTTTATATTATTTATTTAATTGTGTACAATTTTCTTTTATTTTGTTATGCGGTGACTGTGTCCATAACCTATTGAAATATCCTCAATTAAATAAAAATACTAATTACTTTTATGTTAGTTTTATATTTATTATTTTATTTATTGAGCGCGTCAAATAGTTTTTACTGATGCTCAACGAAGGGTAAGGCTAAACGATATAAGCATTTCAGTATCAAGACTGAAAATAACAAAAGCCTACTTGGTCATTGTAACTTTTGTATTAATGAGTGTCTGTGTATATTTCAACACTAATTATTCCAACACGGTAAAAAAAGCTCGGAGTGAGTCTTAAGCTCTGTCTCTTTATTACTCAATGCCATTGAGCCAAAGAGTAATAAATATACAAAGGATGCTTTTGGATCAAAAGCTCCTTTTCAAAAATTGTGAAACAAGATTGCGAGGTGGCAAACACAAATTGCAAACACAACAGCCGGCTGTCTGCAGCTACTTCTGCCGATGCCCAAAATTCAATGACAACTTCAATCTCGCCTCTGTATACTGCCCTCCGGCCTTGAGTGTGACTGAGGCACACTTTCAAGCCCTTTTCGACCAGCTTGGCCCCAAATTCCTGGCAGGAGGAGACTGGAATGCCAAACATCGCTGGTGGGGAAACTACCGCATGTGCCCCCGAGGGAGAACGCTCTTCTCTGCCATTGAGAATGAAGGCATCGAAGTCATAGCCACTGGAGAGGCAACGTGCTACCCATATAGGGCTACTGCAACACCAAGTGCACTTGACTTCGGGCTCTACAAGGGATTCAGACAGGAACATCTGCGAATACGAAGCCTCCTTGACCTGACGTCGGATCACCTCCCATTACTAATTGAGCTCGAGGAGACTCCCAAGTGGGAAGCTGGAATCCGCAAAATGCTCCCGCCGCACTCTAACTTGGAAGTATACCGGGCCTGCCTCGAGGACACATTAGAGCTCAACGTCACCATAAATACGGCAAGTGAACTGGAGAGCTACGTTGACCACCTCACAGCGAAAATTACGGAAGCTACTAGACGTGCAGCCCCGCAAACCCTGCCTCACACTCGTACCTTCAGAAGGTCCCTACTAAGCCCTGAAGCCAGGAGTCTCCTTGCCGACAAAAGACGTCTAAGGAGGCTGTACATCCGCAACGGAGACCTCTCTACCAAGGCAGAAATGGTAAGCGCGTCCAACCGGCTCAGACGACTGCTGGCTAGGACTCGAACGGAAAATCTAGACAGCTTCCTCGAAGCAACTGGGCATGACGGCAACAGCACCTTTTCAGTGTGGAAGCTCACCAGAAGCATTAAGAGGCAAACAGTTTTTACCTCCCCGATCACGGACCACTCTGGCATCTGGCTCCGATCGGACGAGGAAAAGGCCAATGCGTTTGCTGACTACTTGGAGACAACCTTCAAGCCATTCGACTTCGCAGATGTTGCACAGCGCCGTAAAGTAGCCGAGTCACTGGACGCTCCACTGCAGATGGCTCTCCCGATAAGAAGCATCTCCCCCGCGGAAATCGGGACTCAGCTGAAAATGCTTGAGCTAAAGAAGACCCCAGGATGCGACGAAATCGACAACAGAGCAGCTAAGGCTCTCCCACGCAAAGGAGTCATGGCGCTCGCCACAATTTTCAACTCCATGCTCCGCCTTGGCCACTTTCCGAAGCAATGGAAACATGCGAAAATTGTGATGATCGCCAAACCCGGTAAGCCGCTAACTCAACTTGAGTCCTACCGCCCTATAAGCCTTCTGCCGACGCTCTCAAAAGTCTTTGAGCGACTTCTGCTAAGCCGTCTCTTAGAACTCGACGAGGTCACGCGCCTGGTCCCGGATCATCAGTTTGGCTTCAGAAAGTCTCACGGCTGCCCCGAGCAGGTCCACCGGGCAGTAAAACACGTACTAGAAGCTTTTGAGCAGAAGCAATACTGCGTCGGCGTTTTCCTCGATGTCAAACAAGCGTTTGACAAGGTACGATGGTCTTCTGTTCAAGATCAAACTGATACTCCCAGCGCCATACTTCAGCATCCTTAGCTCCTTTCTGGCAGGACGCACCTTTAATGTGGCCGTTAAAGACCAAAGGTCGGCAATTAAGGGCATCAGAGCAGGTGTCCCACAAGGCAGCGTCCTCGGTCCGATGCTGTACACGCTGTATACGGCGGACCTGCCCACACAAGGACAAAGCAATGAAGACCTCAGCCCTGCGAGACTGCTGGTGGCAACGTACGCGGATGACACTGCCTTCCTAGCCTCCCACAAAAATCTGCAAGCTGCTACAAGTGCAGTGCAGGACTGGCTGCTGCAGATCGAAACCTGGACAGCTATGTGGAACATCGCTATAAACTGTGCCAAGTCCGCCTGCGTCACTTTTACGCTGCGCCCAGACAGCTGCCAGGGGCTACGGTTCGATGGAGGAACCATTGAGCAGACCAACTCTTTCTGCTTCTTGGGTGTCCACCTGGATCGAAGGCTCATATGGGGGCCTCACATCGCAGCAACGAGAGCAAAATGTCTGAGAAGACTTCAAAAGCTCGATTGGCTACTAAAGCCTCAAAGCAAGCTGCACATATCCACGAAGACACTGCTTATCAAAACGATGGTAACGCCTATCTGGACATATGCGATCCAAGTTTGGGGCACGGCATCAGCACACCAGCTCCGTCGCATAAGAGTGGTCCAAGCCAAGGCAGCACGCAAGGTTGCTGGCCTGCCATGGTACGTAACAACAGACGCCATCGAACGCGATCTCCGCCTAACAAAGGTCGGAGATCAGCTCAACTTCTTCAGCAGCCGATACTCCGACAAATTGGTGCAGCATCCGAACGCGGCCGGCAGACCCCTTAAGTGAGAGGCGCCTCCGAAGGCTACACCCCGACGGCCTACCAACGAGGCGCATCACTTAAACATCCCTTTCCCATTATTGTTATATATTTTTAAGTCTGTAATTATCATTTAAGTTATTAAATAATAACTATACAATATACCCTTAACTCCGCTTGATAGAGATCAGAAGGCACTGATCGATTCCAGCGCAAAATATAAAAAAAAAAAAAAAAAAGCTTCTAGAATAGTATATATACATATATCAAGTATCTTTCATTTTATACCTATCGCCACCTCCCCGCTACCACCATAAAGCTATAAATCAAGTTAATTATCCAACTTGTATTGCCCAACAATTTAAGCCACAATTTATATGCAATTGAATTTTTGAGAATACACAAATATTCTTTATTCTATTCTACAATAAGATGTACTGTCGAAAATTTCATTAAGATCGGGTAAGAATCACAAAAGTTATGTGCGCACGTGTTAGCAGCAGCTAGCGCAAATCCCAAGAATTTCTGTATACATGTACACACACACATTCATGCGCGTCTGCTTTGAATTCTATTAACAGCATTGCAATTGCGATTGTATTGTTTTCTGTGCTGCTATTTTAAGTGGTTTTTTTCTCATTAAAGCTCAATTATTGGCGTGGCCCTTGAGTAGAGGCAGCGGTAAGTGGTGCGGTTAGTTGCGAGTTCGAACCCTGCCAAAGGAACAATTTTTTTTTTATATTTTCATTTTTCTTTGTTACTACTAAATCAAACGAGCGCGTAGCCCGATCTGCATTTGGTGTTGGAAGAAGAGGGTTCAGGGTATCCCCTAGTCGGGAGCTCCCGACTATAACCTCTTACTTGTTTAAATTTATTTTTATTACTAAAGCAAACGATTGCGTAGCGCGAGCTGCATTTGGTGTTGAAAGATGAGGGTTCAGGGTATCCTCAAGTCGGTAGCTCCCGACTAGAACCTCTTACTTTTGTTTTTTGTTTCAATTATTTTTTAGCAGTTCGCGCTACGTGCTCGATTGCTTTAGCAGCAATAAAAATAAATTGAAAAGCAAATAGTTTCCTCGATGGGACTCGAACTCATAACAGACCAGGCTATTTGCAGCCGCCTCTACCCAACAACCAAACCAAAAACTTATCACTAAAAAAAAAAAAAAATTAAGATATTAGCACATACACACAGCGCAAAAAATAAAACAAAACAAGCGCAATTGCAATGCTGTTGATAGAATTCAATAAAGATATGGATGAATGTGTGTGTGTAAATGCATACATACCAAGCACGTGGGCAACCAAAACACGTATTCTTTAATAACTTTTTTGTTTCTTAACCGATTTTGATGAAATTGTCAACAGAAGATCTTATTATGCTATAGAATATTAGTTTATTCTTAAAATGAGAGTTGAATTCAAAATCTGGCTCAAATTGGTGGGCAATACAAATTGATTTATATTTTTGATTTGTTGTGCCCCTGATGGTCTAGATTTGCCACATCTATACCGAAGAGCCAGTCGCTTTCCTCCAGCGGGTGGGCACGCTTGACCTTGAAACTGATTGCCGATTGCTTGGCGACAAAATCCAGCGACGGAGCTTCAGCAAGGACTTGCCACAGTGGACACTGTGCGGCATACCGATAGGCATCCTAAGAGCATGACTCGTTGGCAGGAGATGAGGTGCCTCCTGCCCCCCAAATCTCCCCTGACCTAGGAATACCATGCAGAGGCACCAAAAGCTGTGCACAGGGCACCTTGAGTCCGGCATAAATTGGGCGTCTGGTTTGGGGACTGAGGCCCCAGTCAACCCGTAGCACGCGACCTAGTGCTCCGACGACTCCAGTCAGCATATCCCGCAATCCTGCGATATGCAACTGAAAATTTAACTTTTCGCCGACTGTGATGCCAAGGTACCGGTACTTACTGACATATGATAGGCTTGCTCCTGCAAACCGTACCAGTTGCGGCCTGGTAACGGCAAAACGGCCTTTCAGCATCATCATCGCCGTCTTGCTGGTTAATCGACACTCCGACCTCCACTTCCAAGCTCCCACGAGGGACATCAGCTCCACTGCTCGACGCTCCAGTTCGTTCCACGACCTTCCTTCGACAAGAACCAGCAAATTGTTGGCATTTGCACATAAATTGCACAATGGTGCCAGGCGTTGGAGCAGGACATCCTCCTCAATTTCTCCATATCTGCTGGTCCACACAAGCTGGCTTCCTTGCATCCCGTATCGATCAAGCGGCGCAATGCGGTGCTCGATGTTGTCAAAGACGCCCATAAAGTTCACGAAAAGACCAAGTACGTAAACCTGGTAATTACGTGCTTCCAGGCGTCCTCGACACAGCGTCCTGGTCGTAAGCCGAATTGCCATCCGGAAGCACCTCCTTCAACCGATTTACCATGAAATGTGAAATGACGATGTCTGCTCTTGACTCCTTAACAGGGAAAAAGTTGTGGAGGAGGAGACTCGCGCAGTCGTGCCATGTTACGACCAGCCCGCTACCACTTTCGTCCCCGGCATATCCGGTAGACGTGCCCCCACGGATCATTTCTGTGGTCTCCAACGAAGCGTCACCAATTTTCCTCCTTCGTCTTCAGGATGATCGCCTTGAACTCGCTGACGGCTGTCCGCAGATGAGTTGCAAGATACTGCCCAGATTCGTAGGCTCTGCGCTCCAGTAGTCCTTCGGATTTGCGCACTTGGCTGTGATGTGGCCAGCCTGGCCGCACTCGGACACCTTGTGGTCGGAGCCGACACACCGGAACCGGCATCGGTATGCAAATCACTTTATATAGACCCTCCCGGTCTTCTCTAAAGTCACCCGTGCACTCTCGTCCACGTCTAGCGACAAGCTGATAAGGGCGCCGTCGGTGACGAACTACGGCTTTGACTCCGGGTGAATACCAATGCTGCCATTTCCTCCTTAAAGTTGATCGTCGTGTCCACGTCGCAGACCGTGACTTTGGGCCTCAGTCCTTTGCTCGGCTGTATTTGGAGTCCAACCTCGGCAAATTTTGTATTTGTCACCACCTTCCTTAGATCACCTACCAACGGTGTGTGGATGACTGCACAGCTTCGCTTCAATTTCCGAACTGCGTGACCGCGCACGCCAAGAGTGAGTGCGACCTCCTCCATTATGGGCTTGGCAACTGTTTTGCCCGATACGCTCGAGTTCCTACTCGTGACTACCGCGGACCTCGACTCAACTGGCTTATTGATCCGTGGGGCAGCGATCGGTACTCCTGGGATGGGGGAAGCGGTACGGGCAAATTAGTGGGTGGCGGGGTGGAGAATACCCGGGTATCTGGCGACTGGGGTGGGGACGGCGTGCTCTTCCATCAATGGGCATACATGTGGGGGACACCATAGCGGGATTTTTCGCCTTTTTCCCTTCTTGCGGGCTGCCGAGGGGACAATGGCAACCGACTCGGCACTTGATTCGGTACCGGGCATGTTCTTGGCGTCCATTGCTCTAGCGTTCTCTTTTGTTTGAATCTCGCGATTCCCCGGACTCAAACCGTTTATTCGGTTCACGAACCGCAAGAACAGCACTTTGTACTGATATGCTTGCTTACCGCACTGCATTAAAGACTGCTTATCAAGCAGAAGAGTAAAAGCCGGCAATGTACTGCTTTAAACCGGACTTTGGCATAAGCAGTTTTATTGCCCTTTACCCATTGAGCCATTGAGTAATAAAGAGACAGAGGAGGCTTTTGAATCAAAAGCTCTTTTCAAGTAATGTGAAGCAAGATTGCGAGGTTGCAAACACAACACCCGGCTGTCTGCAGCTACTTCTGTCGATGCCCAAAATTCAATGACAACTTCAGAACATTTTCAATAAGAACCAACAACAAAAAGAATCAAAACAAACGACTCGACCATAAAAATAGCACACCACAAATTCTGTCCTTGCTATCCCTTTTTGGTTCGAGGCTACAGCCTACGATCTAAGCTTCTACACTCTTCTAACTCATTGTTGTGATTGCCTAGCACTGCTATGCCTATAATTCGCAAAGTCCCAAAGTCATGTCTTCTTCTTCTCCACTCGCTTTCAACTTGCAAGCGGCCAGGCAGATTTTTATAATTTTCAATTTTCGACCAGCAAAGCACCCTTTCTCTAAATAGGGTATTTTGACTATTCAGTGCTGTAGCTAAATACCACAAACCTTCTCATATACAATTTTTGATCCAATGTCTGTTTAACATATAATTTCGTATAAACTGTGCAACTATTGGTACAATCAATAATTATTTATTTTGTGTAAACATTAAACACTATTATTATAATGCCTCGACGCGCCTAATTGTTGTTGGCGGATGTGTCTCAACACACATATTTTGGTGCAAGTGTATATTGGAGATGAGCTATCGTAGTTATTAATTATTTCCAGATTAGTTTAGTAATTTCGAGTGCAGCGAGTGTCTGAGAGTTCCTTCGTTCGCACGTGTTTTTTCTAACCGTCCCAGAACCACGCTCGATAAATAGCGTTGCCACTATTATCTCACTCGATAATACTTAAACAACACTGTCTAAATGTAGACCTATACAACTCCATCTACAATCGACACCAAAGTAATTATCGATAAGGCGCTTAATTCAAGCAAATCATCTATTCCCCGACACGGCTATTCTGACACATTACACGTCCTCGTGTATTCTTTTTATTTTAATCTTTATAAACAAACTTTAATTTCAATCAGTAACCTTCTTTATACCTAACTAATTTCTTAGAGTATACTCGCTTAACATAACAGATTATTCATCATTTTCTTTAAACATATTCGTTTTCATTATCTTCATTAAATTTTTATCATTTAATTACATTACATCACATCAATAATATGCGTTTCAACAACATATTTTCTTCGTTATGATCTTTTTATTTCTCTGAATCCACAACATCAACAACTACTAGAGCTTCAGGGCCAGGTACCGCCACGTAGCAATCAATCACTACCTTCTGTTTCAATTGTTCCGCTACCGTCTGTTTCAACGGTTTTTCTACCGTCTGTTTCTCTCTACCGTCTGTTTAAACAGTTTCACTACCGTCTGTTTCAACGGCTTCTCTACCGTCTGTTTCAACGGTTTCACTACCGTCTGTTTCAACGGCTTCACCTAGCGGGTTCTCCTCGATTTTTAGCTCGCTTGGTACCTGCCCATCCGGCATACTTCTTAAGCTCTCATGCGGATATTTGTATTGTCTTTTACTCTTCATACATTTTAGCATATACCTATCAGTATCTAATACCTTTATTTTTTTAAAAGGACCTCGAAACTTAGGATCGAGCTTCGTTTTGTGTCTTTCACTGCTGTTTAAAAGAACAAAATCGCCCTCACTGAATCTTACTAACTTTGCCTTGTTTCTGTCAAACCTAGACTTCTCATATTTGCTCGCAATTTCCATATTTTTTGAAGCTAATGTTCGGATTTCGGTCAGATTAACCTCAGTTTCAGATTCACTAATTGGAATTAAACCTAAGGGTCGAGCAACCTTTCCCATTAACAGTTCCAAAGGACTCGCTTTGGTGACTATTTACTGTACAATTAATGGCTAGCTGGACCTCTCCCAATGCATCTTGCCAAGAACGCGCACTTGTTTCAACAGCAGTTAACAGATTCTTCAATGTGCTCATCACCCTTTACACTTGACCATTTGCACGACTTGCTCCCGTAGCTATCAAGTGCAGTTTTATGTTTTGGGATGCGCAGTAGTCTACAAATTTAGTACCCGTGAAACTTCTTCCCTGATCCGCCACAACTCGGTTCGGCACGGCAAATAGAGATATCGAGGATTTTAATGCCATAATACAACTTTCCGCACTTAGGGTATAAGTATGGTACAGATAAACGTACTTGGTAAATGCGTCAAACTGTACAATGCCATATTCTTTTCGATCACTCTTACCACTAAGCTTGCCTGAAATGTCTATCTGTACTGTGTGCCATGGAATGCTTACTTTTAAAATGGGGTGTAACTCAATTTGTGGATTTCCTAACTTTGATTTTGAAACTCTGCAAGTTATGCAGTTTTCCACAAACTTTTGAACGTATTTAGCTATGCCTTCAAACCAGTAATAGTCATACACTTTATTGAGTGTCTTTTCCCATCCTAGATGCATAATGGCTTCATGCACTTGGTTTATAACCGACCATCTAAACGCTCGAGGTACTACTGGTAAACAAAGAGTTTTGCAGTTTCTCTGAATCTTCCTATATAAAACACCTGTTCTTAAATCGTACGTCTTCGAAATCTCTAATGGATAGTTATTATTATTTAATTTATGTATTATCTCAGCAATATCTTCATCTCTTTGTTGCTCTGCCCGAATCCAATTTTCTGAAAGCTCAGCTAATTCAATTCGCTTTTCGACAATCTTTGACTTTTCGGTGAACTTATTGTGAGGTAGAGGATTTCTAGACAAAAAATCGACGTGAGCCATCCGCTTGCCTTCACGATATTGTATATCAAAGTCAAAGGTTTGAAGATATTCCCACCAGCGGTGAACCCTTGGCACCAATTCTATTTTTGTTCGGGATGACTTTAACGAATTACAGTCAGTGAAGATTATAAACTTTCTGCCTTGTAAATAATGCCTAAAATACTTAACTGCCTTAACCACGGCAAGAGTTTCAGTTCATATGAGGTGTATTTGGCTTCGGTTGGGGATGTCGTCTTGCTATAATATTCTATCACGTGTGGCTTATTTTCGATCGTGTGTAGCTCAATTGGGTACTGAGGATCGAAAATAACCAACACTGGTTTGTTGGTAAGTATGTGAATTATTTTTTTACGAATCTCTTCATGTTCATCTTTCCACTCAAAATTACTCATCACTTGTGAAAAACCAAAAACAAATTGACGGAAATACGATGCCAATCCTATAAATTGACGCAACGTTGTAACCGATCTAGGAGGTGGCAATGCACTCAAGGACTCAATTTTTCGTATGTTTGGGCGAATCTCACCTGCCTGCACCTCATATCCCAAGTACTGGACAGAAGTTCTGAGAAAGAAGCACTTTTCTTCATTAAATGAGAATCCAGCCTTTGTAAGAATATCCAAAACGATTTGTAACCTCTAGAGCCAATTCTTTAGTTGAATCTACAATCATAATGTCATCCATGTAGACAATAACATATGAATAGGCAACAGCTCCTAATGCTTTCAATATTGCTCTTTGGAAAACTGACGGCGCATTTTTAAGTCCAACGGCATTGAAAGAAACTCGTATTACCCGTCCGGGGTAACAAACGCAGTACATTCAATAGACTTTGGATGCATTGGAACCTGATAGTAACCGCTTGCCATGTCTAAACAGGTAAAGAATTTCGCTCCTCGTAACCTGTCTATCTGGTCAGCTATTAATGGTAAAGGAAATTTATCTGCGACTGTATTTCAATTCAACTCCCTATAGTCTACACAGAGCCTCGCAGATCCAGCAACGCAGGACTGGCAAACGGAGAACAACTGGGTCTGATAACCTTGCACTCTAACAACTCTTGTATTATACCTTGAATTAGCTCTCTTTCACTTGCGCTAAATCTATATGGTCTTCTCTATACAGTTTTGTTTTCATCAATCAGCCGAATACTCATTTCACCTGTACTGACACGGGTCTGAGGAGTTCTCATTATAAACGAATCAGTGTAAGATTTTAACAATGTTATTAATTTGTCTTTGTCCTCGTCATATACATCAGTTTCTATCTTATCAAATGAATTGTTTGACAAAGTAGTACATACGTTTACTGTTTTATCTTTTACTATCTCTACTCCCTCACAGGATACTAACGCTGAGTATCCTTGAGCTAAAACTTCACGACCTTACACAATATTGTTTTACATTTGTCGGGTATTACATGAAATATTACATTTAAACTATTTCCATCAATCATTACATCGCAATCAATTTGGATCGTACTATGAACATTTGCATTGCCAATACCTTTTAGTGTTACAACATTACTTGATCTTTTACCACTTAATTTACTTACAAAACTTTCTTTAACTAGCGAACATTTTGCTCCTGAATCAAACATAATCGGAATATTCTCATCTCGCACAAGCATACTTGCTTTTGGCTCATCTACGATACATAATTCCGCTCTCTTTACTGTACGCGATCCAGTTGTACCACCAGCTTTCGGGTATTGCTACGCTATATGACCCTTTTGCTGACAACGATAGCAAGTGATGTTGTTCTTTCCATGCTGTTGAAGAGGTTGAGGATCTCGGTGATCCTGTCCCTGCGATGTACCCACAGAATTCTTTCGACTCCTGCAATCGGCCTTCTTGTGCCCCATGTTACCGCAAAGATGACACCTGATATGAAGCATCTTAAGACGCTTTGCAACCGAATTCTCACTTCCAAAATGTTGTGGCCTCTTGTCAAGCGCAAACACTTGCAACTCACTCTGTAAGTCGCGTCGGTTTTGAATATTGGTTGTGTATGCGATTCTCAGCACACGACGATGAAAGTTGGCCAAATGTCAACAACTGATACAGCAATATTCTCAGTGTTCATGTCTCGCCATTTTGTCACGAGTGACGTCACTAAACGGCTTGCATATGCCGAGAGACCTTCACCGTTGCTCGGGCGGCTATTAAGCAAATGTAAAAATGCGGCTGCTGGCCTCTCTGTATTTGCGTACATATCTCAGTTCGAATAACTGTTTGAACTCCGGCCATGTTATGCAAGTTATCACCCAGCCCGCAAGGCAATTCTTATTGCAATCATAAACAACATTTCAGTATAAGTCGCTATCCCAATTACTTAGCCCTTTCAGACTTATTAGACCCGTTTCAATCACTACGTCCACTTAACGCGCAGCTTTTCTCTGCTAACATAAATATCCAGATTCCCGGCTCTAACATAAACATAACAGCGCAACCACTTAACATAAAGATTCATATTCTCATGCGCAATTCATAACGTAAACTAAAGATTCATATTCTCATGCGCAATTCATAACGTAAACTAAAGACCCAGTCTCTAGAGCGCAATTGCTAACATAAACATGACTCAAAGCGTCTAGCTTACGCAAGCCGCCCCGCGAGCTTTTAAACTTTAAATAAAGAAGCTTTAGCATAAACACAGCTGATTCGCAGCATAAGATCACCGCGAGCTTTTGAGCATTAAGAGAATAAGCTTTATCATAACCATAGCTGACTTGCAGCATAAGTTCACAATTGTACTTCAGTTCTAATCTTGGATTCAAATAAATCGGAAGCCTTCAGCCTCCCACTTAAAAAAATATTTTTTCCAATTAGTAGTCACTAATCGGTTAATTGGAGCCCAACGTGGGGCTCGCGATTATAAACACAAAAAAAGGATAATTAAAAGAAACAAAATCCTTAGTGATTCGCGAGTGAGCAAAAGTGCCGATTTACCAGTCCAAGATTGTCTCAAAAGAGCATTAAAAATTTTCTAAGAACGAAAATATCGAGTGCTTCTAAAAGAAACATTAAAAATTTCCGACGAACGGAAATACCCTGTTTCTGAAAACCTGAAGAGTAGTGAAAACACCCTGAGCTGGAAATATTGATTGTTCACAAGACTTAAAAGTGAAACCAAATTTTCCCATTCAAGTTAAATGAAAACATTCCAAAAAAATTTATCGATCAAAGAAGCGAAACAAATATTTTCGCCAACAAAAATTTTTTCACCAATCAAAAACTTTTAACCAAATAAAAAATATCACGTCAACCTGAGACTCCCATAAAAGAAGACCCTAAAACCCAGAAGGAAGGAAGACTTGAACGATATATGTATAATCACCCATAAAGAAAGACCTTTTACGTGAGCCATCATCATTTACTTTAAAAAAAAAATTTTTTTACATAAGTAATGAGAGTTTAAATTTGTGTAAGCATTTGTTAGAATAATAAGTGTTATAAACTGGACAACCATATAGAAAGTTGAAAATTGAAGATTTTCAAAATTTAAAAATGGCTAATAATAATAACTTGACAGCTAATTTGGTAGCTCAGTTGACTGCAACTCAGACCAGAGCGCTTCAAGAGCAAATTGCAGAATTGAAGTTACAAATCACTCTCTCATCTAATAATGAACAAGAATATAAGATTACTGAAATAAATGACCTAATTCGTTGCGATGAATCTTTTGATGTTATCAAGTCCATACCAGAATTCTCAGGCAGGTATAATGCATATGTTAGTTGGCGCGAAGCCGCTTGCTGTGCCATGCGAATGTATAAAGAAGGAAGTAGAAAGTACGTAGGTGCTTTAACAATAGTAAGAAATAAAATAACAGGTAAAGCTAATGACACCTTGACTAATCACGGTACCGTTCTTAATTTTGAAGCTATACTTGCAAGGTTGGATTTCACCTACAGTGAAAGACGACCAATCTATATAATAGAACAGGAGTTAAGTATTTTACGACAGGGCAACTTATCCGTTCTCGAATACTACAATTTAGTTAATAAAAAACTAACCCTTTTGATAAACAAAACTATTATGACGTATGGTGACAAAGCCCACATCATTACAGAAATGAATAAGAAAACACAACGCTTTAAGAATTTTCATCACAGGTCTTAACGGTTCTTTATCAGAAGTTTTGTTCTCCCTTAAACCTGAAAATTTGCCTAATGCTTTGGCAAAAGCTCAGGAACTGGAAGCGAATTACCAAAGGGCTAACTTCGCTTACCACCATTTCGCAAATACCCATCAACGTAACAATCTAAACCGAGGGCATAACAATCAGCAAAAGAAAGCTGAATCCCCAAAACAACCTAATAAAAGATATGACAATCACTTAAGGTTCAATCAGGTTCCACAAAATCAAATTTTTGCGCAAAGCAACAAGACTCCTCAACCTCCACCGGAGCCCATGGATGTTGACAAATCCATACAACTACAGAATACACCTTATCCGTATCCCCAAAATCGAAATTCGGCTCAACCAAAGAAACGGGAATACGCTCCTCCTTCGGTTCAGCAACCTAACAAACTCATGCGTATCAATAACCTTGAGGAAGACCATTTTTTAAAAGAAGAGGGGCAGAACTCCCCTACATTTTCAGAATAGACAAAAAAAAAATAAATAAAATTTTAAAAATATTAATTGACACCGGTGCCACCGCTTGTTACATAAAAGAGGGTATATACGATAACGCAGAAGAATTAGTTATAAAAAAAAGAATTAAAACTGTAAATGGCTACAGTATCATAACTCATTTTCATAACATAAACATATTTGGCAAACGCCACAGATTTTATGAAATTAATAATCTAGACGCAGATCTATTAGTCGGTTATAATCTACTGAAGGAGATTAAGGCAGTAATCGACTTGTTAAAGGGAACTTTGTTTTATAATAACAAAAAGGAAAATATTACTTTTATAAAACATGTCCAAGAAACGGTTGGCCATTTAAAAAGTTCTGACGAAGCCTATAACGTTGCTTCGTATTTGAACTACCAAAGTGGGAAATGTAAATCATTTTCTTTATTTAATGTATCCGATACAGAATCATCGTCTTTAAGTGACGCTGATAGCCCACGTATCGAAAAAACTAAAGTTGACGATATTCTTAATGAAGGAAAGCTAAAGAAATTAAAACTCAAAAAGAGCAGACGTCGAAAGATGTCGGTATCCTCTACAACAAGTTCTTCTTTATGCAAAATAAATCATTCCATTGATGAAATGGATAATTTGAATATCCTTGAGCAACAAGTCGTTCAACAAATAGAAACAAAGCATTCTCAGATTCAAACATGTCTCCCTTTTAGAACAGATATTAGAGGAGAGATAAGAACATTAAACGAAAATGCAATTTACAGTAAACAATATCCTGATCCTCATTCAGCTAACAATTTTGTTAGTCAGGAAATAAACAGGATGTTAAATGAAAATATAATAAGGCCCAGCAGAAGTCCTTATAATGCCCCGGTATGGGTAGTAGGGAAAAAATGTTTTAATGAAGATGGAACGCCTAAGAATCGAATGGTAATAGATTTTAAGAAACTGAATAACGATACAATCCCCGATAGGTATCCAATGCCTGATCCTTCAGTCATTCTATCCAACCTAGGCAAAGCCAAAATGTTTTCGACAATTGACTTAGAATCGGGATTTCATCAGATTCTAATGAAAGAAGAAGACATCGAAAAAACAGCTTTTTCCATTAACAATGGAAAATATGAATTTCTTCGTTTGCCATTTGGGCTTGCGAACGCGCCAAGCATCTTTCAGAGAGCAATGGACAATATATTAAGTGAAAAAATCGGAAAAACTTGTCACATTTATATGGACGACATAATAGTTTTTTCAAATACTCCGGAACAACATTTTGATGATTTACAAGAAATCATTGAAATTCTATTCAAAGCAAACATGAAAATATCCTTGGAAAAATCAAAATTCTTTAGAAGAGAAATAGAATTTTTAGGATACATAGTATCATACAATATCATTAAAACTGATCCGAAAAAAATAGAATAAATCATGAAATACCCTCCTCCTAATAAATTAAGGGAATTACGAGGATTTCTTGGCTTAACAGGCTACTACAGGAAGTTTGTAAAAAACTACGCTACTATAGCAAAACCACTCACTAAATTGTTACAGGGACATAACGGTATGGTTTCAAAACATATGTCCAAAAAAACAGAAATATCTCTAGACGAAGAAGCAATCTCTGCGTTTGAAAACTTAAAATCACACTTAAACGCAAACATCGAACTAACTCAGCCAGATTATACAAAAAAGTTCGTCCTCACCACAGACGCTTCCGACATCGCCATAGGCGCCGTCCTTTCACAGGAAAACAAACTAATCACTTTTGTTTCAAAAACCTTAAATAAAACAGAAAGAAATTACGCCACAAATGAAAGGGAACTATACGCCATCGTATGGGCATTAAAAAACCTTAGGAACTACTTGTATGGTGTTACAAATTTAGAAATCCAAACAGACCATCAACCACTTTCTTTTGCAGTTTCTGCACGAAACCCTAATTCAAAAATGAAAAGATGGCATGCTTTTATAGAAGAATTTTCCCCTAAAATATTTTACAAACCAGGATCTACCAATGTCGTCGCTGACGCGTTATCAAGGGTAATGATCAATCATATTTCCAATGAAAGTAATCTCGTGTCCGAAGAAGAACCGTCGTCCGATAATGAAACTATCCACTCAGCCGACAGTAGTTATAAAAACGTAATTGAAGAAACACACAAACCATTGAACCAATTTAAACAACAATTACTTGTTTCTAAAAACAACATAACAATTCATGAAAAATATGAAGTTTTCAACAAAACAAGACATATTATAGAATACGACACAGTACACAATTTAATAATCATACTTAAAGAATGTCTTCAACCAAACCCGACTACAGGAATTCATTGCAGTCTCGAAGACTTATACGAAATCCAAAACTCATTAAAAAACACTTTTAACAACAAATTTTTATTTACTAAAAAGTTTGTCCTAGACATCGAAAACAAAAATTACCAAGAAATTATAATAGAAGAAACACATGCTCGTGCTCATAGAGGTTTGGACGAAAATCTTAAGCGAATTCTCAAATACTATTATTGGCCAACACTATATAAAACCCTTAAGCAACACATACGCTACTGCGAAATTTGTAATAAAAATAAATATAACAGAAACCCTAAGCAAATTCCTATTTCTAAAGCCCTTATTCCGGAGAGAGAAGGTGAACAATTACATATTGACATTTTTTATGCTCAAAAATTAACATTCTTGACATGCCTAGACGCATGTTCTATATTTTTAGTGATTAAGGAAATCAATGACAAATCAGATATGGCAAACAAAGTGTTGGAACTTATCCAAACTTTTCCTTTCGCTAAATCCATAATGATGGACAACGAACCTACGTTTTCTTCGACACAATTCAAATCTTCAATGTCTCGTTCAGGTATAGCGATTTATCATGCAGACCCCAGACACAGTTTAAGCAACGGTCAGGTAGAAAGAGTTTATTCAACAAATATCGAAATTTCTCGTTGTATTCAAGAAGAATACAATATAATGGATCATTCCGAAGTCGTATACCGAGCAGTTAAAGAGTATAACAACACAATTCAATCGACAAGTCAACAAAAACCACGTGACATATTATTTAACAAAATAGAACATCCAAACTTGTCAGAAAAATTAAAATCAGCCCAAGCCAAAATGTTAGAGTACCATTACAAAAAGAGGTCACCAAAAAATTACCAAGTAGGTGAAATAATTTATAAGAAAAAACATGGCGAATGAAACAAACTACAACCATAATTTTAAAAATAGGTAGTTAAATAAACAATAGGGATCGTATTATTCACAAAGACAATATCAAATTCTAACCTATTTTATGTTTTTTCTAATGTATTTTTAGAATGCACATTTTATGTATCTTATCTGTTTTACTGCCGTTTTGCGGTGCAGACATTATTAATTATTCAAATGATGACTATGTCCTACTTGAGGATACAGTTAATCTTTTTTTATACGAAGCATACGGAGAATTAAATTTTTTTAAAAACAAAAACAATACAATTGATTGGGAAGTAACCTTGGAATTGAATTTAATCAAAACACTCCTTTCTGAACTTACACCTCACAAAATTGCCAAACGTAGTATCAATGAACTAGGTAAAATTTTTAAATGGATCACAGGAACACCAGACCATGATGACATGATAACTATTCAAACTAAAATCAATGAACTTGTTCAAAACAATAATAAGCAAAATCAAATCAATTCTGCAATTTTCAAAGAAGTCACTAAAATCACAAATCTTTTAAGAGATATTAAATTTAATCAGGAATTATTTATGAAAAAATATCGACTTAAGTTGTTATCACTTGACCTACAAAATCTGCTGGATACTATCACATTTTCCAAAGCCAGAATATTGAATCCAAAAATTTTAAATAAACAAGACATAATAAATATCTTTAATCACGAAACACTCAATATCACTCTAATCGATCTTTTAGACATTTCCTCTTTTTCGATCGTTTCATACCAAGGTTTAATCATAGTTTTTATAAAATACCCTACAATTAATTACAATTGTAAGTTATACCACGCTAAAGCCATATCCCAAACAGAAGGAACATTTTTCGTTAACGACAAAATTGATAAATGTAATAACACGCTTTACCTCATTGATAACTTTAAAAGAGAAATTTATAATAGTTTTGCCCACATTAATTTTGAACCAAACTGTTTTGTAAATCTCCTTAATAAAAAATTACAAATTGTATAAAAGTATCCGAAAAAAATAAACCAATAGAATTTATAACAGACGGCGCTATTTTAGTATCAGCCACAAACTGTATTAAAGAAACCTGGCTTACAGGCATTTACCTTGTTACATTTAAAACCATAGTAACCATAAACAATGTTACCTACACCAATGTAAAATAAAAAATTCTTAATTATGTAAAACACAATAAATTCACAAACTACTTAGTTAGTGAATATCAAGGTACTAATAATACTGAACTTCAATCAGAAAATACATATATATTATCAAAAATTTTTATAAAATTAGAAAGTAATCATTCAAAAATAACCTTTTTATTATTTATACTAATTTTTATTTTTACTATGGTAAAGCTTCTTAAACGCTGCCCTTTAATAAATTTAAATCCCCTCAAAATACTGAAATTGAAATCGTCAAGTAGTCAAAAGTACCATAACACTCAAACTACAGAAACAGAGCTTGACATATTAAACCAATTAAACGAACAAATTGAATCTTTAAAAAGAAATCATTAAGAATCGGGGACGATTCTTTTTAAGAAAGGGAGGAGTTATCACCCAGCCCGCAAGGCAATTCTTATTGCAATCATAAACAACATTTCAGTATAAGTCGCTATCCCAATTACTTAGCCCTTTCAGACTTATTAGACCCGTTTCAATCACTACGTCCACTTAACGCGCAGCTGCGGCTCTGCTAACATAAATATCCAGATTCCCGGCTCTAACATAAACATAACAGCGCAACCACTGAACATAAAGATTCATATTCTCATGCGCAATTCATAACGTAAACTAAAGATTCATATTCTCATGCGCAATTCATAACGTAAACTAAAGATTCATATTCTCATGCGCAATTCATAACGTAAACTAAAGACCCAGTCTCTAGAGCGCAATTGCTAACATAAACATGACTCAAAGCGTCTAGCTTACGCAAGCCGCCCCGCGAGCTTTTAAACTTTAAGGAAAGAAGCTTTAGCATAAACACAGCTGATTCGCAGCATAAGATCACCGCGAGCTTTTGAGCATTAAGAGAATAAGCTTTATCATAACCATAGCTGACTTGCAGCATAAGTTCACAATTGTACTTCAGTTCTAATCTTGGATTCAAATAAATCGGAAGCCTTCAGCCTCCCACTTAAAAAAATATTTTTTCCAATTAGTAGCCACTAATCGGTTAATTTGCACGCGTAACAAATTTGAGACAGCCACTGAGATGCACTTCCTTCAAAAGATTTACTTAGTGCCAAAATTTAAGAGCTGCCTTGCAATGGTTGTTCGCTTAAAACGATATCAACTGTTGCACACCATTGCGTAGCGTCTGATCCAGGAATGTCTGCGTTAAATTTGGGCAAATTAATGGCGCCATTTTGTACAGGCTCACGTGCCGACGCTTGCAAAGTTTTTGCCAACACCAGGAAATTTTGGTTTTGTTGTTCCAATTAGGGATGAGCGATATTTACTCAACCCGTTACAAGTAACAAGTATTAAAAAGTAACTAGTTACTACTGTTACACTTTTCAAAAGTAACAGCGACAAAAAATTATCCTGTGTCATGCACGGATAGTAAAGCAAGGGTCTACTTGATGGTCGTTGTTTACTCAAAAGATTGACACCAAAAAAAGAGATTATTGCGACGATATAACAAATGACTGGTTCATTGTTGATGGCGAAATTTGTATACACTTTACACGAAGATATACTTTTTAATAAATATCAAAAACTTGCAGTTTTTTAATTTTTATGGTTGCTGTCTTATCAAAAACTTGCACCGTTTTTGTATTTTTATGGATGCTGTCTTGTCCGATTTGTACTCAGGTTGTTCCTTTCGTACTAGACGAGAAGCTGAGTACTGTGTCACATGCCTGTACTCAGGTTGTTACTTTCGTACTCTTCGAGAAGCTGAGTACTCTGTCACAGGCCTGTACTCAGGTTGTTCCTTTCGTACTAGACGAGAAGCTGAGTACTGTGTCACAGGCCTGTACCACTAACCAAATAACATATAGACCGGACAAACCGTACTTTTGAGGGTGACATTCGATATTTCTGCGGCTGGTCCAAACTCGCCTTCGTTTTTGTTCGGGTTCGAGACATGCCCGCATGCTCTCAGAGCAAGAGCGTAAAAATACATATGGCCTGTGTCGGGGAACGGCAACGCTGTCTTTTTACTCGCTCACTCTACAAGAAACTGCTGTGGCTTACTCTCATCCATATGATTTGTGCGATAGAACGGCATCGCTGTTTTTTATCTTGCTCCCACTACAGGAAACTGCTTTGGCTTACTCTCAATGCTCTTTCAATTTGTCTATGTACCGTTTAAATGTTTGTGTGTGTATGTGTCCGCACAAGCAAAAATGCCCACAAATTCAATTTTTCTCAAAAGTCGGTGGCATATCTTCCCTTTTGAGGGGACGAGTAATATGAAATAATGAAAGGGTTTGCCCCGTCGATGCGAAATTCTTTCATTTTAGCTCGTTCTTCTTCGAAAGGGTACCTAAGCGTTGGCATGTGTGCATTTAAAAGTTTTTGGACTTGCTATTCACGCATACTTGCGTATTTTGTATATGAATAGAAGCATTTATGCGCATGTGTGCCTGTTGGTCCCTGCCTGCCTGTCCGATGCAAATTTGACAATATTTTTGGACTTCTGAATTTCGAGCTCTACACACACACACAGAGACACAAATGTGTGTGAATGGGCTGATCATGGGCGCAAAATTTAAAAATATCATTATTGGCACGCTTCTGTCGCGCGCCCTTCTTTTTATGATTTAGGGCTTGAATTGATGAATGAATGTTGACCCCTCATTAATTGCAGCAGCCCGTTGGGCCGAAAGGGTCAACTTTTGGCAAACACCTGCACCTGCATATGTAGGTCAAGTGACTGATCACTTAAATAATTTTAGGAAATTTGTGTAAAAAATAAACTCTTTAAAATATTCAAATATACCAAATACAAAAAAGGAGCAATTATATATGTTTGGTCAAGTAACAGCAGAGACAACACCGACGGCTGCGGACATCATTCAAGCAGAAAATAACAATCATAATTACAGCCTAAGAGCAAATAGTTTTTGCGCGCTCTTTGTAAGCTGCTGCCCACTCTCTTTCTGCATTGCTTTGCTTTGCATTGACTCCCGCTGCCCTTCGCTCTAACCGTCGAGCGTCTTATTGGAGTTTCGTTTCGTTCGCTTTACATATTGTCATAGTTGTTAGTTTTTCGTTTGATCGCAACCTAGGCACAACTAATTCGAGTTGGCTGCCAAGCAACAATATACAAAACTTAATCTCTACTAAATGCCCTGCGCGGCAATAAATATATTCGAAAACAAATATACATAAGTGTTTGAATTTCGCTGCACACATGCAGTTCGAATTAATTAGTTGCAAAAAAGCTTGCAACTACACAATATATTTATAGTATTAATAATTTTATTGTCTTAAAATATTTAGCTTTTTCATATATGAATTTGATCTACAGGTAATGAGGGGTCAACATTCATTCATCAATTCAAGCCCTAAATCATAAAAAGAAGGGCGCGCGACAGAAGCGTGCCAATAATGATATTTTTAAATTTTGCGCCCATGATCAGCCCATTCACACACATTTGTGTCTCTGTGTGTGTGTGTAGAGCTCGAAATTCAGAAGTCCAAAAATATTGTCAAATTTGCATCGGACAGGCAGGCAGGGACCAACAGGCACACATGCGCATAAATGCTTCTATTCATATGCAGAAATATCGAATGTCACCCTCAAAAGTACGGTTTGTCCGGTCTATATGTTATTTGGTTAGTGTTCGTACTCTGTCACAGGCCAACTATACGGCCTCACTTACAAAAACCGTTTTAATTTGTGCGTACGTTTTTACCTTATCTTAAAATGGATAAAAAAACGAGTGAAATTTGGTCCCTATTTAAGGCTGTCGACGACAAATTTGCAAAATGCAATATTTGCAAGGAAAAGTACTCCTATAAGACGTCAACGAGTAATTTGCACAAACACATTATGCGCAAGCATCCAACATGTGTTGTGCCAAAAAAGGTACGTACTCGCGCACATGTTTATTTTGTTAACTTATTATAAAAACATTTTCAAAAATATATTTATTAGAAGGCAAATGTAGCTGCAACAGCAAATCCTGCGTTTGAAATGATTCAAATCAATTCAAATGAAGATCCGGAAAACAAGGAGGAAGAAGATTGTGCAGAGCAAGAGCAAATGTGTCGTCAACCAACAATCAAAGCTCTATTTGGTGCTCAAGAGCTTACGCCAAAACAAAGGCAATACACAGATTCCATTTTATGCCAAATGTTTTATAAAGACTTGCAGCCATTCAACATGTTGGACGACCAAGGATTTCGCAAACTTATTGGTGTGCTTAACCCAAAATATGAGCTGCCAAGTCGCCATAAAATGTCGCGCACCATGATTCCGGCTCTTTATGAAGAGTGTAAGCTGAGAGTCCAAAAATTACTTTCCAATGAGGAGTACTTTTGCCTGACTACAGACTGCTGGACGTCCCGAAGCAATCAAAGTTTTATTGGAATCACTGTCCACTTTGTAAATAAGAGTTTTGAGCTAAAATCAGTGTTGCTTGAATGTAGCCCGTTAACTGAAGCACATACTGCAATCAATCTGGCTGAAGCTTTGGAAAATATTACCAAGACCTGGAATATTTTTGATAAAATTGTATTTACTGTATCAGACAATGCTTCAAATATAAAAAGTGCCATAATTGACCATGTAAAATGGAAACATTTTGGTTGTTTGGCGCACTAGATCAACTTGGTGGTAAAGGACGCACTAAAAAATGAGACTGTGCAAGATATTATTGTAAAAGTCAAACGCATTGTAAGCCATTTTAAAAAAAGCTCTACAGCAAACAACAAATTCTTGGCGTACCAGCGTAACGACGGAATCGAGCCTTTGCGCTTAATACAAAGCATTAAACCAGGGGGAATTCCACATTTTATATGCTGGTACGTTTTTTAAAGGTACATTGTTGTTTGTTTTGTATTTAGTTTTATATATTAATATCTTATCCTTATTATATTAATATCTTACATTTTCTTCCTAAAGACTGAGGATGCTGTGAAAAGCACTATGGCACTATGCGATAAGGCCTTGCCTGCTATTAAAAGCAGTGACTGGGCTATAATCAAACAAGTTGTTTTTATTTTGCGGCCTTTTGAAGAAGCAACTAAAAAGATAAGTGGCCAAAAATATTGCTCTGGATCTCTGGCAATTCCAATCACTGCTGAGATTTTCAAAGTATTGGATAGATTTAAAAAGCTTGATTTCCCTGATAGCATTGTAAAGGTATGTTTGCATGGTACTTTTTTATAAATATGTACATATATGCTCAGATTTTTTAATTGTATATTGTAGGTTATCAACTCCCTTATTGATGGAATGAATAGGCGACTGGGTAGCTTGGAGCAAAGCAACACGTTATCGACTGCAACATTGTTAGATCCAAGATACAAATCTATTTATTTCAAGGATCCGAGCACGGCGGAGAGAGTTAAATCTACTCTTGCAAAACTTTTAATTTCTTCCTTTAAGGAGAAAAATGCACCACCTGCGATCGAACAGAGCCAGATTGAAGTCAACTCTGAAGAGGTTTCATATAGTCTCTTTAGCGCAATTCCACAGGCACCCAGGCCAAAAAAGTCACCTCTTTCAAAATCGATTATTGAAATTGATCGCTATTTAGAAGAGGATTTTTTGAGCCACTAGAAGGACCCCATGGATTGGTGGAAACAAAATGGTTACCAATTCCCCAACCTTATGTCTGTCGCGCGGCAAAAGCTTTGCTGCTTAGGTTCTTCAGTGCCATGTGAGCACCTCTTTTCTCAAGCTGGCCTTTTATTGTCAGATCGCAGAACTCGATTAAGTGACGATAGGGTCCAGATGCTGCTGTTTTTAAATGCCAACGAAAACCTTTTTTAGCTTTATATATAATAATATTTAAATTTAATATAATAAAAAAATAAATTGTTATAGAGCATTTACATTTATTACATTTTAATTGGTTTATTTATATATATTTAAAAACTTCGCGCCTTAAAGTCAATTAACAGTCGCTGTTATTTGTCACTGATATTTTTTTGTAACTGTCACAGTTGTCACTGTGACACAGAAATAACACTATCGATCATCCCTAGTTCCAATAGCATACGCAGTTGATCCTCCATGGTTAATTGACGAGGACTGGATCCCACTTCTGATATTGGAGATGAGCTGTCGTAGTTATTAATATTTTCCATATTAGTTTAGTAATTTCAAGTGCAGCGAGTTTCTGAGAGTTCCTTCGTTCGCACGTGTTTTTTCTAACCGTCCCAGAACCACGCTCGATAAATAGCGTTGTCACTTTTATCTCACTCGATAATACATAAACAACACTGTCTAAATGTAGACCTATACAACACCATCTACAATCGACACCCAAAGTAATTATCGATAAGGCGCTTAATTCAAGCAAATCATCTATTCCCCGACATGTACATATGTATATGTGTGTCCGCCAAGCCATGGGAAGTATATGAATTTAAGAAGATTGCAACATTCTGTTGCGCATGTGACGTCACAGGCTAGGGCCTTTTTTGTGTGCGATCGTTGCTTACAGTAAATTAGCACATTTGTAAATAAATTCATTATTATAAAAACCCCCATTAATAAATTACCTAAATGTACGTAATAAATATAGAAATATATTCTAAGCATCACAAGAAATAAAATTCCATGAAATGTGACGTCATAGTATATGATGTTGACGTGCCGTGTGCGTGACCCTTTGATTTGAATGGCATGGCATTCAAATTTTCTACCTACTTGCGCCGAGTCTCGGCTCTGCAGCAACAACATTAGAACCCAAATCGTATTGTTGTTCTTTCTATGTGCTGCCTTGTAGGAACGACGGAAACACCCGCAAAAAGCACAGTGGCATTGTTTGTCCCTTTTCTTTGCACTGAGTTTTGTGTCCTTATAATCTTGTTTGATTTTGTGTTTGCGGACCAACCTTATCCACCTTGCTTCAGAATTAAAACGGTAATAAAATCTCGGAGTCAGTTTTCAACTCTGTATCTGTTTATTACTCTATGCTCTATGGCGTATGTGTCTCAACATACATATTTTGGTGCAAGTGTACATGTATGTGCGTCCGCCAAGTCATGGGGAGTATATGAATTTAGGAAGATTGCAACATTCTGTTGCACATGTGACGTCACAGGCTAGGGCTTTTTGTGTGCGATCGTTTATTACTCAATGACTTTTGCTCAAAGATTTTTACAAATTTTTGCGCTTTAGTCCTGCTTTTTGATTCTAAATTTTCCATGTCTTGTGCTTTATTTAAAAAGCTATAATTACTTGTGCAAAGTGCTATCTGTTTTGCAGCGTAAGTCTGTTAATTATTGCATTTGTTGATCGCGGCGTCAGTTCCGTGTTGTTATTGTCTGTTTTGATTCTTTTGTTCTGGTGCTCCTCTGTGCATACACTTGTTTGTGCGTGTGTTCGCTGGTACATATTTCTGCTTGTGCATCGCGATCTCACAAGTTCTTGCTGTTACCTTTTGCTCCACAAAATTTGTTTGTGAACGAACATGTTTTGAGCGTTTGTTTGCTCTATTTTTGTGCATCGTTTTTCGGTTCGCTCAGCGCTCTTGCAACTTCTTCTAAACTTAAACAGCAGGCTGAAGATTCTGCACAGCCGCAATTTGTTAATTACGTGAGAATATGATGCATGCTAAATGTGCAGATCTGCCATTACCAAAAAGAGCTGCGACGGATTGCGTTGGGCGTGCCAATGTATAATTCTGTGAGAAATCAATTCTTAAAACTCAATAATGTGGCTTAGCAGCTGTCGAGTAACTTTGACTCGATATTTGAGTTACTTAGCAAATATAAATTCGAGTCTCCACCCAATCGCCGGTTAGAGCCCTGGAGTAGTCACTGTAATTGAACCTGCCTCAGTCCGCGAATCTGCTTCAGCATCGCCAGCTTCTGGCCGCAAAGGTAGATCTGCGCGAAATCTAGCCTAGATTGTTAAAAGCAATCAGTGTGTCTCTTTGGCCCCACCAGCTCCTGTATTACCTTCAGTCCCATCAGCTCCTACTTTGACTGTTGTTGCCCCTCGTAGGCAATTTTTGTGTCTCGACTTTCGCCTGACACCAATTGTCAGTCATTGGCAGTCTATATTGCTAGCAATCTGCTAGCGTGTCAATAACCAAATTTAATTTCTCCACCCCTCGGGATATAGCATCATTCAAAATTAATGTTTCACTTGATTTGTTCCCAATCATGTGTGATCCTAATTTTGGCCTCCTCACATGATTGTTCACGAGTTGAGGCAAAAACAAGTAAGAGGTTCTAGTCGGGAGCTCCCGGCTAGGGAATACCTGAACCCTCTTGTTCTTATATACACCAAATGCAGCTGGCGCTACGCGCTCATTTGCTTTAGTAGTAATCTCTATATATAAAACACAGCCCAAACCGTAAGAGCTAGGAAGCTGAAATTTTCACTGTAGTTACCTTATGTGATGTATGTGCACGTTAAGATGGGGTTTTGGGAAATTCCACCCGCAAATGTGGAAAAATCGCGAAAAACTTTCGTATGTAACTTTTTTGTTCACCATCTGATCGGCCCCAAACTTATTTTCAAAGATATTTGTTTAAATTCATTTGAGGGGTGTTTCACACTTTTAGGAAAATCCGTTCCTCCTTGGTGGAAATGGAGGTCAAAGATTTGGTGGTTGACGTTTCGCGCTCAAATTCATTCCCAGAGATCTATAAGAAAAATCATTTGAGACGTGTTTCACACTTTTCACAGAATTCAAACTTCTTCGGAGGGAATGCGATTTAAAGATTTTTTGGGCGAAGTTTTAAGTTGTGTCCGATTTGCTTCAAACTTATTTTCAAAGACCTACATAAGAACTTAACAAATACGTATTTCAGCGATTTTGGAAATTCCACCCGCAACAGTGGTAAATTGGCGGAAAACGGTTGTATGAAAGTTTTTTGTTTACCATCCGATCGGCCCCAAACTCATTTTCAAAGATCTATGTTCAAATTCATTTGAGGGGTGTTTCACACTTTTCGAAAAATCCATTCCTCCTTGGTGCAAATGGGGGTCGAAGATTTGGTGGATGACTTTTGTGTTCAAATTTATTTCCAAAGATCTATAAGAAAAATCATTTGAGACATGTTTCACATTTTTCGCAAAATCTAAACTCCTTCGGTGGAAAATGCATTTCAAAGATTTTTTAGGTGAATTTTAAGTTTTGTCCGATTTGCATAAAAGTTGTTTGATTCCCGTCCGATCAGTTTCAAAATCATTTTGAAAGCTTTTTGAAAACATTGATTTTATAACATACGTGCCACGGGCAAGGCCGGGTTATACCCGCTAGTATATATATATATATATATATATTAGTACAATCAATAATAATTGTTTTCTTTAAACATTCCTGTTGGTATGTGTGTATTATGTCACAGACATTGGCAAAAAATATGCATGTATGTGTTATCCAAGCGAAGGGAAGTATATGAATTTAAGGAGATTGCAACATTCTGTTGCGCATGTGACGTCAGAGGCTAGGGCTTTTTGTATGCGACCGTTGTGTACAATAAAGTAAGCCAGTTTATCGTCTATCTTTTCTGGTTTCTCCTTTTCAATAACATATAAAATATCGTTCTGAGCAAAAAGATCCATCATATGAAATTTCCATAGAATATTTCTCACCATTAAAAGGTGAAATATTTTTGAATTTGCTTTCCTTTTGCATTGTAGAATTCTTGTGTGCATACACTCACACACTTTGAATGTTTTCAATTATTTGTCCTCTTCAGGGTCACTGTAAACCTGTTAAGGAGTTATGTTAATTACGCATTGCCGGATATTCACACGCACATATATAAACTTTTTTTTTTTTTTTGAATTATTTGCCAAAATTCTTTTGAATGTATTGTATTTTTTTTTTATATTATTTATATAATTGTGTACAAATTCTTTTATTTTGTTTAGCGGTGACTGGGCCCATAACCCATTGAAATATCCTCAATTAAATAAAAATACTAATTAGTTTTATGTTAGTTTTATATTTATTATTTTATTTATTGAGCGCGTCAAATAGTTTTTACTGATGCTCAACGAAGGGTGAGGCTAAACGATATAAGCATTTCAGTATCAAGACTAAAAATAACAAAAGCCTACTTGGTCATTGTAACTTTTGTATTAATGAGTGTCTGTGTATATTTCAACACTAATTATTCCAACACGGTAAAAAAAGCTCGGAGTGAGTCTTAAGCTCTGTCTCTTTATTACTCAATGCCATTGAGCCAAAGAGTAATAAATATATAGAGGACGCTTTTGGATCAAAAGCTCCTTTTCAAAAAATGTGAAGCAAGATTGCGAGGTGGCAAACACAAATTGCAAACACAACAGCCGGCTGTCTGCAGCTACTTCTGCCGATGCCCAAAATTCAATGACAACTTCAGAACATTTCCCACACCGCAAATTCTGTCCTTGCTATCCTTTTTCGTTTTGAGGCTACAGCCTTTGATCTAAGCTTCTACACTCTTCTAACTCATTGTTGTGTTGTTTTTAAGCACTGCTATGCCTATAATTCGCAAAGTCCCAAAGTCATGTCTTCTTCTTCTCCACTCGCTTTCAACTTGCAAGCAGCCAGGCAGATTTTAATAATTTTCATTTTTCTACCAGCAAAGCACCCTTACTCTAAATAGGGTATTTTGACTATCGATCACTGATGTAGCTAAATACCACAAATCTTTCTATATACACATATTTGACCCAATGTCTGAGAAAAATATAATTCCGTATTTAGTGTGCAACTATTAGTTTTTTTTAAAAAGTCTATACCATTTCTATGTACATATAAGGGTATCAATGCCTCGACGCGCCAAATAGTTGGTGGCATGTGTGTCTCATCTCACACATATTGGTAAAACATATGCATGAATGTTTTTTCCAAGCCAAGGGAAGTCTATGAATTTAAGAAGATTGCAACATTCTGTTGCGCATGTGACGTCACAGGCTAGGTTTTTTTGTGTGCGATCGTTGCGTACAGTAAATTTGTACATTTTTAAATAAATTCATTTATATTAAAGACATTATTAATAAATTATTTAAATGTACGTTAAAGGTTGAAATATATACTAAGCATCACAAGATATAAAATTCTATGAAATGTGACGTCATAATTTTTGTTGTTGACGCGCCGTGTGCATAACCCTTTGGCTTGCATGCCATGGCTTGCTGGCATTCAGATTATCTACCTACTTGCGCCGAGACTCGGCTATGCAGCAACAACATTAGTTTATTAGTTTATTAGTTTGCGGACCAACCTTATCCACCTTGCTTCAGAATTAAAACGGTAATAAAAGCTCGGAGTCAGTTTTCAGCTCTGTATCTGTTTATTACTCTATGATGAGAGCCATTGAGTAATAAAGAGACAGAGGAGGCGTTTGATCAAAAGCTCTTTTTCGAAACACTTCGTGCGCGATAGCGAGGTTGCAAACAAAAATTGCAAACACAACACACGGCTGTCTACAGCTACTTCTGCCGTTGCCCAAAAATCAAAGACAACTTCAGAACATTTCCCATATGAACCAACAACAACCATAATCAAAACAAACGACTCGACAATGAAAAAAGCACACCCCAAATTCTGTCCCTGCTATCCCTTTTTGGTTTGAAGCTACAGGCTATGATCTAAGCTTCTACACTCTTCTAACTCATTGTTGTTGTTTCTAAGCACTGCTATGCCTTTAATTCGCAAAGTTATGTCTTCTTTTTCTCCACTCGCTTTCAACTTGCAAGCAGCCCGGCAGATTTTATAATTTTTCATTTTTCGATCAGCAAGGCACCCTTTCTCAAAATAGGGTATTTTAACTATTCATAAGTTCTGTAACCAAATACCACTAACCTTCTTATATACACATATTTGACCCAATGTCTGAGAAAAATATAATTTCGTATTTAGTGTGCAACTATTAGTACAATCAATAATAATTGTTTTCCTTACACATTCTATACCATTTCTATAAATAAGGGTATCAATGCCTCGACGCGCCAAATAGTTGTTGGCATGTGTGTCTCATCTCACACACATAGGCAAAAAATATGCATGCATGTGTTTTCCAAGCCAAGGGAAGTATATGAATTTGAGAAGATTGCAACATTCTGTTGCGCATGTGACGTCACATGCTAGGGCTTTTTGTATGCGACCGTTGCGTACAATAAAGTAATACATTATTAAATACATGCATTTTTATAGAAGACCCTATTAATATATTACTTTAATGTCCGTAATAAAGATAGAAATATATTCTAAGCATCGCAAGAAATAAAATTCTTTAAAACGTGACGTAACAGTATATGATGTTGACGCGCCGTGTGCGTAACCCTTCGATTTGGATGGCATGGCCTGCTGGCATTCAAATTCCTACCTACTTGCGCCAAGACTCGGCTCTGCAGCAACAACATTAGAAACCAAATCGTGTTGTTGTTGTTTCTACGCGCCGCCTTGTTGGAACGACAGAGAAACCAGCAACAAACACAGTGGCTTTATTTGTCCCTTTTCTTTGCACTGAGTTTCCTATGTCCTCATCATCGCGCAGAAACTTTTGAAGATCAAGACGGACGAAGAAAAAAACAAATGGGTTTTCATGCGCACTGTTGTTGTTTTGCGAGTGATTTGTTGTTGCTTCCTATAGTAAATGAGCTTTATTTTTGAGTTGGATTTTGCGTTTGCGGACCATCCCGATCTACCTCTCGAGATTTTCAAAACGGTAAAAAAAGCTCGGAGCAAGCCTTCATGGCCATTGAGTAATAAAGAGACAGAGCTGAAGGCTTGCTCCGAGCTTTTTTACCGTTTTGAAAATCTCGAGAGGTAGATCGGGATGGTCCGCAAACGCAAAATCCAACTCAAAAATAAAGCTCATTTACTATAGGAAGGAACAACAAATCACTTGCAAAACAACAACAGTGCGCATGAAAACCCATTTGTTTTTTTCTTCGTCCGTCTTGATCTTCAAAAGTTTCTGCGCGATGATGAGGACATAGGAAACTCAGTGCAAAGAAAAGGGACAAATAAAGCCACTGTGTTTGTTGCTGGTTTCTCTGTCGTTCCAACAAGGCGGCGCGTAGAAACAACAACAACACGATTTGGTTCCTAATGTTGTTGCTGCAGAGCCGAGTCTTGGCGCAAGTAGGTAGGAACTTGAATGCCAGCAGGCCATGCCATCCAAATCGAAGGGTTACGCACACGGCGCGTCAACATCATATACTGTTACGTCACGTTTTAAAGAATTTCATTTCTTGCGATGCTTAGAATATATTTCTATCTTTATTACGGACATTAAAGTAATATATTAATAGGGTCTTCTATAAAAATGCATGTATTTAATAATGTATTACTTTATTGTACGCAACGGTCGCATACAAAAAGCCCTAGCATGTGACGTCACATGCGCAACAGAATGTTGCAATCTTCTCAAATTCATATACTTCCCTTGGCTTGGAAAACACATACATACATGCATATTTTTTGCCAATGTGTGTGAGATGAGACACACATGCCTTCAACTATTTGGCGCGTCGAGGCATTGATACCCTTATTTATAGAAATGGTATAGAATGTGTAAGGAAAACAATTATTATTGATTGTACTAATAGTTGCACACTAAATACGAAATTATATTTTTCTCAGACATTGGGTCAAATATGTGTATATAAGAAGGTTAGTGGTATTTGGTTACAGAACTTATGAATAGTTAAAATACCCTATTTTGAGAAAGGGTGCCTTGCTGATCGAAAAATGAAAAATTATAAAATCTGCCGGGCTGCTTGCAAGTTGAAAGCGAGTGGAGAAAAAGAAGACATAACTTTGCGAATTAAAGGCATAGCAGTGCTTAGAAACAACAACAATGAGTTAGAAGAGTGTAGAAGCTTAGATCATAGCCTGTAGCTTCAAACCAAAAAGGGATAGCAGGGACAGAATTTGGGGTGTGCTTTTTTCATTGTCGAGTCGTTTGTTTTGATTATGGTTGTTGTTGGTTCATATGGGAAATGTTCTGAAGTTGTCTTCGATTTTTGGGCAACGGCAGAAGTAGCTATAGACAGCCGAGTGTTGTGCTTGCAATTTGTCATTGAGTTATACTCAATTGTGTTTGCAACCTCGCTATCGCTCCTGAAGTGTTTCGAAAAAGAACTTTTGATACAAAAGCCTCCTCTGTCTCTTTATAACTCAATGGCACAGCTGCATATGTCAATCAACGGCCTGTTTCATTGAGTAATAAAGAGACAGAGCTGAAGGCTTGCTCCGAGCTTTTTTTACCGTTTTGAAAATCTCGAGAGGTAGATCGGGATGGTCCGCAAACGCAAAATCCAACTCAAAAATAAAGCTCATTTACTATAGGAAGCAACAACAAATCACTCGCAAAACAACAACAGTGCGCATTTGTTTTTTTCTTCGTCCGTCTTGATCAAAAGTTTCTGCGCGATGATGACGACATAGGAAACTCAGTGCAAAGAAAAGGGACAAATAATGCCACTGTGTTTGTTGCTGGTTTCTCTGTCGTTCTAACAAGGACAACAACACTATTTGGTTTCTAATGTTGTTGTTGCATAGCCGAGTCTCGGCGCAAGTAGGTAGAAAAATCGAATGCGAGCAGGCCATGCCATTTAAATCAAAGGGTTACGCATACGGCGCGTCAACATCATATACTACTACGTCACGTTTTAAAGAATTTCATTTCTTGCGATGCTTAGAATATATTTCTATCTTTATTACGTACTTTAAAGTAATATATTAATAGGGTCTTTTATAATAATGCATGTATTAAATAATGTATTACTTTATTGTACGCCACGATCGCACACAAAAAGCCTTAAGCTGTGACGTCACATGTGCAACGAAATGTTGCAATCTTCTCAAATTTATATACTTCCCTTGGCTTGGAAAACAATATACATGCATATTTTTTGCCAATGTGTGTGAGATGAGACACACACAGAAACAACTATTTGGCGCGTCGAGGCATTGATACCCTTATTTATAGAAATGGTATAGAATGTGTAAGGAAAACAATTATTATTGATTGCACTAATAGTTGCACACTAAATACGATATTAAATGTTTCTCAGAGATTAGATAAAAATGTGTATATGAGAAGGTTAGTGCTATTTGGTTACAGAACTTATGAATAGTTAAAATACCCTATTTTGAGAAAGGTAAGAATTTTGCTGATCGAAAAATGAAAAATTATAAAATCTGCCGGGCTGCTTGCAAGTTGAAAGCGAGTGGAGAAGAAGAAGACATGACTTTGCGAATTAAAGGCATAGCAGTGCTTAGAAACCACAACAATGAGTTAGAAGAGTGTTGAAGCTTAGCTCATAGGCTGTAGCTTCAAACCAAAAAGGGATAGCAGGGACAGAATTTGTGGTGTGCTTTTTTCATTGTCGAGTCGTTTGTTTTGATTATGGTTGTTGTTGGTTCATATGGGAAATGTTCTGAAGTTGTATTTGATTTTTGGGCAACGGCAGAAGTGGCTGTAGACAGCCTGGTGTTGTGCTTGCAATTTTTCAGTGAGTAATACTCAATTGAGTTTGCAACCTTGCTATCGCTCGTGAACTGTTTCGAAAAAGAGCTTTTGATCCAAAAGCTTCCTCTGTCTCTTTATTACTCAATAGCTGAAGGCAGGCTGGCGACTAACTTCGTTGCTCGGGTCAGCACCAGCAAGCCGCGAGCATATGGGCCAGCATATGATATATATGCCACAGAACAGATCGTTCGTCAAGTAGGTTCTTACATGGCAAAATTTTCTGTTTTCCAAAATATTTTCATCAAACTCTGCATTTATGGCTGCAGTTAATCTTCTGCGTGCTGAAGTTATTTTTACTTCCTCGGTTTTATATGTCCTCCTCGTTCCCGCGCAGTACAAGTTTGCTTCAGATAATCGGTTAATTTTCCCCATTTGCAAATAACCGGTAAAAATCGATATCGAAATCTTAGGTTTGAAGAGCTAGAGTCACCAAACTTGACGTGTAAATTCAAGTCAACACCCGCATCCACCACATAGCTATCAATTAGAACTACCCATTGATTTAAGCCCCAATTTTAAAACAAGTACTTTTTGAGGAAATACAAACATTCTTTTGCACAATAAGATCTACTGCTGAATTTCACCAAGATCTGATAAGAAACACAGAAGTTAATAAAGAAACCATTTTTTATACCCTGAACCCATTAAAATTGGATAAAAAGGGTATAATGTATTTGTGCGAATGTATGTAACAGGCAGAAGGAAGTATCTCCGACCCCATAAAGTATATATATTCTTGATCAGCATCAATAGCCGAGTCGATCTAGCCATGTCCGTCTGTCTGTCTGTCTGTCTGTCCGTCTGTCCGTCCGTCCGTCCGTCCGTATGTATGAACGCAAGGATCTCAGAACCTATAAGAGCTAGAGACTTGAGATTAACTGTAGGTCCTCCTAATGCCCGCACAGATCGAGTGTGCTTCCGATGTTCGATAACTTGCCCCGTTTCCAAGTAATCGATAAAAATCGATATTAAAATCCTGTTTTTTGAGCAATTTCGGCAAATAATCTGAGCTAGAGTCACCAAACTTGACATTTAGCTTCTAGAATAGTATATATACATATATCAAGTATCTTTCATTTTATACCTATCGCCACCTCCCCGCTACCACCATAAAGCTATAAATCAAGTTAATTATCCAACTTGTATTGCCCAACAATTTAAGCCACAATTTATATGCAATTGAATTTTTGAGAATACACAAATATTCTTAATTCTATTCTACAATAAGATGTACTGTCGAAAATTTCATTAAGATCGGGTAAGAAACACAAAAGTTATGTGCGCACGTGTTAGCAGCAGCTAGCGCAAATTCCAAGAATTTCTGTATACATGCACACACACACATTCATGCGCGTCTGCTTTGAATTCTATTAACAGCATTGCAATTGCGATTGTATTGTTTTTTGTGCTGCTAGTTTAAGTGGTTTTTTTCTCATTAAAGCTCAATTATTGGTGTGGCCCTTGAGTAGAGGCAGCGGTAAGTGGTGCGGTTAGTTGCGAGTTCGAACCCTGCCAAGGGAACAATTTTTTTTTATATTTTCATTTTTCTTTATTACTACTAAATCAAACGATCGCGTAGCGCGATCTGCATTTGGTGTTGGAAGAAGAGGGTTCAGGGTATCCCCTAGTCGGGAGCTCCCGACTATAACCTCTTACTTGTTTAAATTTTTTTTTATTACTAAAGCAAACGATTGCGTAGCGCGAGCTGCATTTGGTGTTGAAAGATGAGGGTTCAGGGTATCCTCCAGTCGGTAGCTCCCGACTAGAACCTCTTACTTTTGTTTTTTGTTTCAATTATTTTTTACTCCGCCGGGCGAACTAGCTGCCGGCGTATTTAATTTACCCTATTTGTGTTTTTTGACACTCTTTTATTTTTTAATAAAATAAAAATAGTAATAAATAAATAATCAGTTAATTTATGGAAATTATATAAATATTTGCATCGACTTTAAAAAACAGATTTTCTACGAAGTCAACCTCAGTACACAACATGCATTCGTATGTTAATACAAATTAAATAGAAATCTAACAAAATTTATTTCTTTTCGCTTTTTCGGCTGTGAGAGCGCAATGATACTGGTTTCGTTTTCGTTCTCAATTTTCAAAAAAGCAAGCTGCATAGTAGCATTTTGTTGTATGGCGTTACTCATTTTAGTGCTTATATTGTCTTTGCCAGAACCCTCTTCTTTCAACACCAAATGCAGTTCGCGCTACGTGCTCGATTGCTTTAGCAGCAATAAAAATAAATTGAAAAGCAAATAGTTTCCTCGATGGGACTCGAACTCGTAACAGACCTGGCTATTTGCAGCCGCCTCTACCCAACAACCAAACCAAAAACTTATCACTAAAAAAAAAAAAAAATTAAGATATTAGCACATACACACAGCGCAAAAAATAAAACAAAACAAGCGCAATTGCAATGCTGCTGATAGAATTCAATAAAGATATGGATGAATGTGTGTGTGTAAATGCATACATACCAAGCACGTGGGCAGCCAAAACACGTTTTCTTTAATAACTTTTGTGTTTCTTAACCGATTTTGATGAAATTGTCAACAGAAGATCTTATTATGCTATAAGAATATTCGTTTATTCTTAAAATGAGAGTTGAATTCAAAATGTGGCTCAAATTGGTGGGCAATACAAATTGATTTATATTTTTGATTTGTTGTGCCCCTGATGGTCTAGATTTGCTACATCTAGAGCGAAGAGCCAGTCGCTTTCCTCCAGCGGGTGAGCACGCTTGACCTTGAAACTGATTGCCGAGTGCTTGGCGACAAAATCCAGCGACGGAGCTTCAGCAAGGACTTGCCACAGTGGACACTGTGCGGCATACCGATAGGCATCCTAAGAGCATGACTCGTTGGCAGGAGATGAGGCGCCTCCTGCCCCCCAAATCTCCCCTGACCTAGGAATACCATGCAGAGGCACCAAAAGCTGTGCACAGGGCACCTTGAGTCCGACATAAATTGGGCGTCTGGTTTGGGGACTGAGGCCCCAGTCAACCCGTAGCACGCGACCTAGTGCTCCGACGACTCCAGTCAGCATATCCCGCAATCCTGCGATATGCAACTGAAAATTTAACTTTTGGCCGACTGTGATGCCAAGGTACCGGTACTTACTGACATATGATAGGCTTGCTCCTGCAAACCGTACCAGTTGCGGCCTGGTAACGGCAAAACGGCCTTTCAGCATCATCATCGCCGTCTTGCTGGTTAATCGACACTCCGACCTCCACTTCCAAGCTCCCACGAGGGACATCAGCTCCACTGCTCGACGCTCCAGTTCGTTCCTCGACCTTCCTTCGACAAGAACCAGCAAATTGTTGGCATTTGCACATAAATTGCACAATGGCGCCAGGCGTTGGAGCAGGACATCCACCTCAATTTCGCCATATCTGCTGGTCCACACAAGCTGGCTTCCTTGCATCCCGTATCGATCAAGCGGCGTAATGCGGTGCTCGATGTTGTCAAAGGCGCCCATAAAGTTCACGAAAAGACCAAGTACGTAAACCTGGTAATTACGTGCTTCCAGGCGTCCTCGACACAGCGTCCTGGTCGTAAGCCGAATTGCCATCCGGAAGCACCTCCTTCAACCGATTTACCATGAAATGTGAAATGACGATGTCTGCTCTTGACTCCTTAACAGGGAAAAAGTTGTGGAGGAGGAGACTCGTGCAGTCCTGCCATGTTACGACCAGCCCGCTACCACTTTCGTCCCCGGCATATCCGGTAGACGTGCCCTCACAGATCATTTCTGTGGTCTCCAACGAAGCGTCGCCAATTTTCCTCCTTCGTCTTCAGGATGATCGCCTTGAACTCGCTGACGGCTGTCCGCAGATGAGTTGCAAGATACTGCCCAGATTCGTAGGCTCTGCGCTCCAGTAGTCCTTCGGATTTGCGCACTTGGCTGTGATGTGGCCAGCCTGGCCGCACTCGGACACCTTGTGGTCGGAGCCGACACACCGCAACCGGCATCGGTATGCAAATCACTTTATATAGACCCTCCCGGTCTTCTCTAAAGTCACCCGTGCACTCTCGTCCACGTCTAGCGACAAGCTGATAAGGGCGCCGTCGGTGACGAACTACGGCTTTGACTCCGGGTGAATACCAATGCTGCCGTTTCCTCCTTAAAGTTGATCGTCGTGTCCACGTCGCAGACCGTGACTTTAGGCCTCAGTCCTTTGCTTGGCTGTACTTGGAGTCCAACCTCCGCAAATTTTGCGAGATTTTTCGCCTTTTTCCCTTCTTCGGCCTGCCGAGGGGACGATGGCAACCGACTCGGCACTTGATTTGGTACCGGGCATGTTCTTGACGTCCATTGCTCTAGCGCTCTCTTTTGTTTGAATCTCGCGATTCCCCGGACTCAAACCGTTTATTGGGTTCACGAACCGCAAGAACAGCACTTTGTTCTGATATGCCCTGCTTACCGCACTGCATTTAAGACTGCTTATCAAGCAGAAGAGTAAAAGCCGGCAATGTACTGCCTTAAAACGGACTTTGGCATAAGCAGTTTTATTGCCCTTTACCCATTGAGCCATTGAGTAATAAAGAGACAGAGGAGGCTTTTGAATCAAAAGCTCTTTTCAAGTAATGTGAAGCAAGAGTGCGAGGTTGCAAACACAAATTGCAAACACAACACCCGGCTGTCTGCAGCTACTTCTGTCGATGCCCAACATTCAATGACAACTTCAGAACATTTTCAATAAGAACCAACAACAAAAAGAATCAAAACAAACGACTCGACAATAAAAATAGCGCACCACAATTTATGTCCTTGCTATCCCTTTTTGGTTCGAGGCTACAGCCTATGATCTAAGCTTCTACACTCTTCTTACTCATTGTTGTGGTTTCTAAGCACTGCTATGCCTATAAAAGTCCCAAAGTCATGTCTTCTTCTTCTCCACTCGCTTTCAACTTGCAAGCGGCCAGGCAGATTTTTATAATTTTCAATTTTTGACCAGCAAATCACCCTTTCTCTAAATAGGGTATTTTGACTATTCAGTGCTGTAGCTAAATACCACAAACCTTCTCATATACAATTTTTGATCTAACGTCTGTTTAACATATAATTTCGTATTAACTGTGCAACTATTGGTACAATCAATAATTATTATTTTCTGTAAACATTAAACACTATTATTATAATGCCTCGACGCGCCTAATTGTTGTTGGCGGATGTGTCTCAACACACATATTTTGGTGCAAGTGTACATATATGTGTGTCCGCCAAGCCATGGGAAGTATATGAATTTAAGAAGATTGCAACATTCTGTTGCACATGTGACGTCACAGGCTAGGGCTTTTTGTGTGCGATCGTTTATTACTCAATGACTTTTGCTCAAAGATTTTTACAAATTTTTGCGCTTTAGTCCTGCTTTTTGATTCTAAATTTTCCATTTCTTGTGCTTTATTTAAAAAGCTATAATTACTTGTGCAAAGTGCTATCTGTTTTGCAGCGTAAGTCTGTTAATTATTGCATTTGTTGATCGCGGCGTCAGTTCCGTGTTGTTATTGTCTGTTTTGATTCTTTTGTTCTGGTGCTCCTCTGTGCATACACTTGTTTGTGCGTGTGTTCGCTGGTACATATTTCTGCTTGTGCATCGCGATCTCACAAGTTCTTGCTGTTACCTTTTGCTCCACAAAATTTGTTTGTGACCGAACATTTTTTGAGCGTTTGTTTGCTCTATTTTTGTGCATCGTTTTTCGGTTCGCTCAGCGCTCTTGCAACTTCTTCTAAACTTAAACAGCAGGCTGAAGATTCTGCACAGCCGCAATTTGTTAATTGCGTGAGAATATGATGCATGCTAAATGTGCAGATCTGCCATTACCAAAAAGAGCTGCGACGGATTGCGTTGGGCGTGCCAATGTATAATTCTGTGAGAAATCAATTCTTAAAACTTAATAATGTGGCTTAGCAGCTGTCGAGTAACTTTGACTCGATATTTGAGTTACTTAGCAAATATAAATTCGAGTCTCCACCCAATCGCCGGTTAGAGCCCTGGAGTAGTCACTGTAATTGAACCTGCCTCAGTCCGCGAATCTGCTTCAGCATCGCCAGCTTCTGGCCGCAAAGGTAGATCTGCGCGAAATCTAGCCTAGATTGTTAAAAGCAATCAGTGTGTCTCTTTGGCCCCACCAGCTCCTGTATTACCTTCAGTCCCATCAGCTCCTACTTTGACTGTTGTTGCCCCTCGTAGGCAATTTTTGTGTCTCGACTTTCGCCTGACACCAATTGTCAGTCATTGGCAGTCTATATTGCTAGCAATCTGCTAGCGTGTCAATAACCAAATTTAATTTCTCCACCCCTCGTGATAAAGCATCATTCAAACTTAATGTTTCACTTGATTTGTTCCCAATCATGTGTGATCCTAATTTTGGCCTCCTCACATGATTGTTCACGAGTTGAGGCAAAAACAAGTAAGAGGTTCTAGTCGGGAGCTCCCGACTAGGGCATACCCTGAACCCTCTTGTTCTTATACACACCAAATGCAGCTGGCGCTAAGCGCTCATTTGCTTTAGTAGTAATAGGGTTTGAACTCGCAACTGATCGCATTACTTGCTGCCGCGTCTACGCAACAGCCACACCAGCCAACAATAAAAAATAATAGATTCCTCGGAAGGGTTCGAACTAGGAACTGGCCGCGCTACTTTCCGCCGCCTCTACTCAATAACCACACCAATAAATAATTCTTGATGAGAAAAACGCGAATTAAAATAGCAGCACAGAAAACAATACAATCGCAATTGCAATGATGTGATAGAATTCAAAGAAGACGCTCATGAATGTGTGTGTGTACATGTATACAGAAATTCTTGGAATTTGCGCTTGCAGCAGCACGTGTTTGCAGGCCAAAACACATTTTCTTTCGTGTTTCTTAACCGATCTTGATGAAATTTTCAGGAGTATATCTTATTGCACTATAAAATATTCGTGTATTCTCAAAATGACAATTGCATTTAAATTGTGGCTTAATTAGATAGACAATACAAGTTGGCTTAATAACATGATTTATAGCTTTTAGTTGGTAACGGGGAGGTGGCGATAGCTGTAAAATGAAAGATACTGGATATATATATATTATTCTAAAGGCTACATGTCAATCTTGGTGACTCTAGCTTTTATTATTTACCAAAATTGCTGAAAAAACAGGTTGTCGACAACCTGATTGCTAATGTGTCCAGGTCCCCTCCTTTATCTCTTCCTGAGGATGTATATCATTCTACTTTAGAGGTAGCAATGTTCAATTGCAATCTCTTAGTTTTCATTCATCAGCTACCAATAAGCCCCGCCGTTGCTTTGGCCTTTTTTATATGACTCGGCTTATATGAATTTTGCTATAAATTTTTGTATAACACCCTGAACTCCATCTTAGATGTTTGTACTCCTAACTCAATTCCCTCAATTGCTGCTTCAAAGCCACCCTTTTTCACTCCCAGACTATCAAACCTATAAATTATCAAGTCTTAATATTTAAAAAAGTTTAATAAGGTTTGAGTATTGATATGGCTAAATACTCCATAGCCAAGTCGAACTTCTTTCTTCTGAATTCTCAGTGCTATGAGAATTATCTTTCTCGTTGCAAAAGTCAATTTTCCCAAAATTCGAGACAGTTTTATTATTTTGTAAACTTGAAGCGTAAACCATCTCGCGGGATGGATAAAGCTTGCAATGATTCGATTCTGCTAACCTCCTTGCTAACTTTTTCCAATCAACTTACTCTTCCGTCTGTCCTAATAATAATTTTTACCCTTACAATATAACTTCCTCCGGTTCTATACATGCTCTATAAATTCTTTAAAATCTGTTTACTCTCCTGGGCCTGACAATATATAGTGTAGCTCTTCCCTTCTTCGTCCATTGCTAAAGCTTTTTAATCTATCCCTTGAATCGTTTGTCTTCCATCTCTTTGGATAGAATCTTATATCATTCCTCTCCACAAGAAAGATTGAAAGTCCGCTATCCCTAAATTATTTAAAAAAATAATTACTTCGAATTTGCAGCATTTCTGCAAATCACTTGTCTCCCCTGTTCAACATGGATTCGTAAAGAATCGGTCAACTACGACCAATCCGCTAGAATTTACTTCCTAGTTTAAAGATGCTTTCCTTTCTAAAATGCAAACTGATATCATTTACACTGACTTCAGTGAGGCGTTTGACTCTGTGCACCATGATATTTTACTTCTTAAACTTGACCGATTAGGTTTCCCTCATTCACTTTTGCCTTGGATTGGTTCTTATAGAAAGGGTAGGACCCAGAGAGTAATGCCGAGGCTGGTGTTCCTCATTGAGTAATAAAGAGACAGGGGAGGCTTTTGGATCAAAAGCTCTTTTTCGAAACGCTTCGTGCGCGATAGCAGGGTTGCAAACACAATTGAGTATTACTCAATGACAAATTGCAAACACAACACTCGGCTGTCTAAAGATACTTCTGCCGTTGCCCATCAATGACAACTTCAGAACATTTCCCATATGAACCAACAACAACCATAATCAAGACAAACGACTCGACAATGTAAAAAGCACACCACAAATTCTGTCCCTGCTATCCCTTTTGGTTTGAAGCTACAGTCTATGATCTAAGCTTCTACACTCTTCTAACTCATTGTTGTGGTTTCTAAGCACTGCGATGCCTTTAATTCGCAAAGTCATGTCTTCGACTTCTCCACTCGCTTGCAACTTGCAAGCAGCCCGGCAGATTTTTATAATATTTCATTTTTCGATCAGCAAGGCACCTTTTCTCAAAATAGGGTATTTTAACTATTCATAAGTTCTGTCACCTAATACCACTAACCTTCTAATATACACATTTTTATCTAATGCCTGAGAAATATATAATTTCGTATTTAGTGTACAACTATTAGTACAATCAATAATAATTGTCTTCTTTAAACATTCTATATAATTTCTATGAATTAGGGTATAAATGCGTCGACGCGCCAAATAGTTGTTGGTATGTGTTTCTTATCTCACACACATTGGCAAAAAATAAGCATGTATGTGTTCTCCAAGCCAAGGGAAGTGGCCAGCAGGCCATGGCATTCAAATTTTCTACCTATTTGCTCCGAGTCTCGGCTCTGCAGCAACAACATAGAACCCAATGTCTTGATGATCAAGACGGACGACGAAAAAAAATGGGGTTTCGTGCGCACTGTTGTTGTTTTGCAAGTGATTTGTTGTTGCTTCCTATGGTAAATGAGCTTTTTGAGTTTGATTTTGCGTTTGCGGACGAACTCGATCGACCACGCGCGGTTTTTAAAACAAAAAAAAAGCTCGGAGTGAGTCTACAGCTCTGTCTCTTTATTACTCAATGGGTGTTCCTTAAGGTAGTTATCTTGGACCTTTACTCTTTACTCTTTTTATAAATGATCTCCCCTCGGTTATATCACATGCCCGTGTACTTATGTACGCGGACGATGTGAAACTAGTGCCATTGCATCTAAACTGTTCAAAGTGTATGTTTATGACCTTAAATAGTATCTTATCTTGTAGTTATACAATCAACAATACTCCATTGCAACGTATACTGACAGTTAAGGTTCTCGGCGTTCTTTTTGATTCTAAACTATGCTTCAATCTTGATATAGATACCATCATTAATGAGGCCAAAGGTGTACTTGGATTCATTGAATGTTGGTCTCAAGAGTTTAACGATCTTTTTATAACCAAACTCCTATACAGCTCTCTTGTTCGCCCTTTCCTTGAAAACTGCATAGCTGGCCGGACGGCAAATAAAACACCTCCATCGGTCGGTGATGCTGTAAGAAAATTGTGTATTCTAACTAGGTTTTTCTCATTTAATATTCAAAATGTTTTGAATAATAAGGAGGGCACTCGTTTTTTTCGACCATTAATAAATAAATAAATAATTACAGCTGGTTAGATTGAATTTGTTTACATGCCTTTAGAACTCGAAAATGCTAAGAAATATCAGTTGAGGAGCATAGGCAGCACGTGAAAAATTTCTTAAATATCCTTGAAGCAAGCGGCCTCAGGATTAGGCACAAAATATACAAATTTCAAAAGACTGAGGATTTGTTTTTAAGCTTTACAGTTAATGGCAACGGTATTAAACCTCCAGAGGAATGCGTCAAGGCGATTTCAAAGCACGGTCGGCTACAAACAATATGTGATGTGGGTTGTTTTCTAGGTATAGTGAACTAATATCGCCCCTGCATAGCGCATGCATCAGAAACTCAGGCACCGATAATAATTTTACGCGCCAAAAGAATAACAAACGATCTGTGGAGAGGATGCCGAAAGCAATTGGGGAATTTGAAAATTCCAAAAGCAGCCGTGCTAATCTAGCCACTCACGCTTATCTTAGTCCAAACGCAGATCTGAGCCTGACTTGCCTCTGATGCAGACATCGGTGCGGTACAGGAGTAAGAAAACGGAGTCAAAGCCAAGCCAATTCACTTCTTTTCTAAAAAACTCAGCGCATCTGAAGGCAGGTATAGCACATAGCTAGTTGCTAGCAAACAAGGATTTTCGTAGTAAAAACTGGTAACAAGCCGCTGATAACTACGCCAATTGCGCTTTATCTCGCAGTACTCCACAAATATTCTACATGAAAAGGGCAGCCGCACCAGAGTAGCTTAGCGTACACGCTCTCCACGATGCCAACTACTATCGATACAAATAGTATTGAAGTATTTTAAATGGACGGAGGTTCACAAATCAAAGTTCCACCACTTAGCATGCATAATAAGCAACATAGGCCTCGCCCTTTCAATCTATGACTTGTTTAGGGGGCTACTATATATTTTCGAAGTTCTAGGAAAGGATAAAACAAGCATAGTTTCTGTTAGGATCCGACTGGTCGTTCACATTCCTTTTATCGATTTGCCGGCTAGACAGAGATCAACCAGAGGTGAATTACGACCTCGATAAATGGTTAACAAAATAATTTATATTTAAACTCGGACTATTGTTTTACTATATTTTTACTATTTCTTACAAAAAGACAATTAATAAATTAACACTTAACATTTTTCACAATTTTTATAATCATTTGACTTTGTAGGGCAGACGCGAAAACAGATTGATGACACTAAAACCTAGGACGGATAAATATATTTTATTTTATCATAAATGAAAATTTGGCGAATAAATTATTGAATGTCGTTGTCGCCTGCGTGTGGCCGCTACCTATAAATACTAGCGCTCTCTTATAGTTAATAATAAATAATAGGAATAATTATGATAATTATTAATTAAATTAATATAATAGTATATTCCTTTAATATTAATTATTCGACTGCTATTTTCCAATTTTTTGATCAATTTTAATTATTTAAAGCTGGGTGGCCTCAGAGGTGGTGGCTAATCCGCGCCTTTGGTGACCTGATCCTCGCCTACGGCACCTTCCGTATTGTGGGACTTCAGTTTTGGCGATACTAATAAATTTAATCGAACATATATATATTTTTTTTCTATTCTTTTCTTCAGTTTAATTTAATATATATTTTGAAATTACCGAAAATTCGACCTTTCTATAATTTAAGATTTTTTTTGTATGCGGCCGGCTTGCACTTGGCTCTGGATCTTTTCTTTTCTTTACTTTACTTTACTTGCCACACCGTGAAAGCGCTCAACTCTGGCGACTACATCACCCAATGCCGCAACTCGGACGACTACAGAGAGGTGGCAAGGCACCTTCGCGAGAGCGGTTGCGTGTTTCACCACCACCAACTTACAGAGGACCGTCCATACCGCATAGTCCTAAGAAACATACACCACGAGATCCCATCTGAAGATATCTCAGCGCAACTGGCAGACAAGGGGCACCATGTTGTCCGCATATACACCCCGCGTAGCAGAGTCAATGACGAGCCACTCAATATGAGGTTTGTTGACCTGAGGAAGGCGGACAACAACAGTCTCATTAAATCCATAACTGTGTTATGCAGACATTAAGTCTCGTGGGAGAAGCCTCGCAAGACGTCGGGCCCAGTTCAATGTAGCAGATGCCAAGAATACGGGCACACCAAGTCCTATTGCTCGAGACACCATGTGTGCAAGGAGTGTGGCAACAACCACCCAACAAGCGAATGCACACTTGGTAAAGATGATGATCGGTGCTGCTACCACTGTGGCGAACCACACGCAGCAAACTTCAGGGGCTGCAAGAAGTACCTGCAATATTCTTTCCAGCAAAAATATCAGCACAAGGCAATTGGCAGAGATGCAAGCCGCTCCAAGGATCGTCGCCCCGAAACAGCCCCTCCAGCCCGTAGCTTCGCTCCCGGCCAGCAATCTTTTGCTAGCGTCCTACGCGGTAGCCAGCCCGCCGAGAACAGGGCTCGCTCATCGTCTCGCAGAAGGAACACAGGCAGCATTCCCAGTCGATCCCATCCAGTCGCTGGCAACAGTTCCAACTTAGCCCTCGAGCTCAGGTTGGAGCAACTGTTCGCCAGGTTCGACAAAATGACATCTCTAGTAGAGACCCTACTTCAAGCGCTAAACACTATGCTTATTAATAGCACAAAAAATAACACTGTCCAAAATGAACTCCATTAGGGTAGCACTGTGGAACGCCAACAGAGTCCTTTCCAAAGCGAATGAGATTTCAGCCTTCATCGAGCTTCATCACATCGATGTGTTTCTGCTCACGGAGACTCATTTCTGCTCCCGCATCACTTTCAGGGTGCCAGGCTACACTCTCCACACCGCCAACCACCCAGACAACAGCCAACATGGAGGAGCAGCAATACTGATCAAGTCGTCCTTGTCCCACCATCCACTTGAGTCGTCCTGCCACTGGCATATGCAAGCCGCTATTATCCGACTCGGATCCGGCAGAGGCGACTTCAACCTTGCTGCTGTATACTGCCCCCCGGCCATAAGAGTGACGGAGGCACACTTCGAAACCCTTTTCGACCAGCTCGGCCCAAAATTTCCTAGCTGGGGGAGACTGGAACGCCAAACATCGCTGGTGGGGAAACTACCGGATGTGCCCCCGAGGGAGAACGCTCTTCTCTACCATTGAGACCAAAGGCATCGAGGTTATAGCCACCGGAGAGGCAACGTGCTACCCATATAGAGCTATTGCAACACCAAGTGCACTCGACTTTGGACTCTACAAGGGATTCAGACAGGAGCAGCTTAGAATAAGAAGTCTCCTGGACCTGACCTCGGATCACCTCCCACTACTGATCGAGCTAGACGAGACTCCCAAGCCGTTCGTTGGCACCCGCAAAATGCTCCCGCCGCGCTCTAACTTGGACGTCTACCGGGCCCACCTCGAGGACACCTTAGAACTCAACGTCACCATAAGTACGGCAAGTGAACTGGAAAGCTATGTAGACCACCTCACAGCAAAAATTACGGAAGCTGCCAGACGTGCAGCCCCGCAAACTCTGCCTTGCACTCACACCCCCAGAAGCTCCCTACTTAACCCAGAAGCCAGGAGTCTCCTTGCCGACAAAAGACGTCTAAGGAGGCTGTACATCCGCAACGGAGATCCCTCTGCCAAGGCGGAAATGGTCAGCACGTCCAACCGGCTCCGTCGACTGCTGGCTAGGACCCGAAGAGAAAACTTTGACAGCCTCCTAGAAGCAGCTGGGCACGACGGCAATAGCACCTTCTCAGTGTGGAAACTCACCAGACACATTAAAAGGCAATCAATTTATACCTCCCCGATCATGGATTGCTCTGGCCTCTGGCTGCGATCGGACGAGGAGAAGGCCAATGCGTTTGCTGACCACCTGGAAGCGATTTTTACGCCCTTCCACTTCGCAAATGTTGCACAGCGCCGTAAAGTGGCTGAAACACTTGATGCGCCACTGCAGATGGCTCTCCCAATAAGGAGCATATCCCCCGCGGAAATCGAAGTACAGCTAAAAGCGCTCGAGCTGAAGAAGACCCCTGGACGCGACGAAATTAACAACAGAGCAGCCAAGGCACTCCCACGCAAAGGCATCATGGCGCTCGCGTTAATTTTCAATTCAATGCTCAGGCTTGGTCACTTCCCGAAGCAGTGGAAATGTGCAAACATTATTATGATCGCCAAACCCGGAAAGCCGCTAACTCAGCTGGAATCTTACCGCCCTATAAGCCTGCTGCCAACGCTTTCCAAAGTCTTTGAGCGACTTCTACTAAGCCGACTTCTAGAGCTCGACGAGGTCACGCGCCTGGTCCCGGACCATCAGTTTGGCTTCAGAAAGTCTCACGGCTGCCCCGAGCAGGTCCACCGGGTAGTAAACCATGTACTGAAGGCATTTGAACAGAAGCAATACTGCGTCGGAGTGTTTCTCGACGTCAAACAAGCATTCGACAAGGTCTGGCACAATGGCCTTCTGTCCAAGGTCATAGCCCTACTCCCTGCGCCATATTTTAGCATTCTGAGCTCCTTCTTGGCAGAACGCACCTTTAACGTGGCAGTTAAAGACCAAAGGTCGGCTATCAAAGGCATTAGAGCAGGGGTCCCACAAGGCAGCGTCCTCGGCCCGATGCTGTACACGCTGTACACGGTGGACCTCCCCATACAAGGACAAAGCAGTGCAGCCTTCAGCCCCGCGAGACTGCTGGTGGCAACGTACGCGGATGATACCGCCTTCCTAGCTTCGCACGACCACCTGCAAGCCGCAACAAATGCAGTGCAAGACTGGCTGCTGCAGATCGAAAGTTGGACAGCTAATTGGAACATCGCCATAAACTGTGCCAAGACCGCCTGCGTCACATTCACGCTGCGCCCAGCCAGTTGTCAGGGGCTTCGGTTCAATGGAAGAACCATTGAGCACACCAGCTCATTTTGCTACTTGGGCGTCCACTTGGACCGAAGGCTCATATGGGGATCTCACATCACAGCAACAAAAGCAAAATGTATAAGAAGACTCCAAAAACTCGACTGGCTCTTGAAACCGCAAAGCAAGCTCCACATTTTCACAAAGGCGCTGCTTATTAAAACGATGGTAACGCCCATCTGGACATACGCCATCCAAGTCTGGGGCACGGCGTCAGCACACCAGCTGCATCGTTTAAGAGTTGTCCAAGCCAAGGCAGCACGCAAGGTTGCTGGCCTGCCATGGTACGTGACAACCGACGCCATCGAACGTGACCTCCGCCATACAAAGGTCGGAGACCAACTGAACTTGTTCAGCAGCCGATACGCCGAGAAGCTGCTGCAGCGCCCGAACGCGGCCGCCAGGGCCCTGGCTGATTCCATCAGCGAGAGGCGCCTCCGAAGGCTACACCCCGACGACCTACCCACGGGGCGTATTATTTAAGAATGTAAATAACATCATTGTAAATAACATCACTGTAAATACTACATAAGTTACATTATACGCTAAGGATTTGGTGACTCCGATAATTGCGCACATCTCGTATCTATCGATAACTTTCCTTCAGCTGGCAAAAAACAGCATATTGTTTTGTGTTGTATTTATTTTTTAATTGTATTGCTGCCCGCAACATTTCACAATTGTAATCGTTTCATGAATAAAAGTAAAATTTTATATTGGCCATCCAGCCAAAGATGGTGAAAAACACCGAGCTGAGCTAGGTGTTATCGGTACCGATAATATCATTATCATCGATATGAGCGCCTACTAGAAAAGCCATCAAGGAACTGGATAAATGGAAGCTACAATAAAATCAAGCAAATTTAAATTTGTAAATCCAATAACGAAATAGTATTTCAGGATAAATCAAGTGGGGACCCCGACCTGATCGTAACAATCTGCTTAATCATTATAATTTGCAGCAGCATTGCGAAATCGATAGCTTATTATCTATTGTCGTAATAGAATTTGCGTCACACAGCCGAAATTAAACGAAATCGTCGACGAAGATCAGTTTTACGAGTCTGCCGACAATGTTAGGACAACTCATAATGCAATTGGAATTCACGCATAACAAATAAGTGCTTCCATTGCACAAACACAACTGGATGATGCAGCCCAAAATCACTGTCCCTGTCCGCGATTTGACCATATACACCTCGATATTGTCGTGATGTCTTTGGTAAGTGGTTACCGGTATTGACTTGCGATGATCGACCGGTTTTCTCACTATCCCTGCAGGATATGACAGCGCAGACAGTCTGCAATGCAAATGATCATGCTGGATATCACGGCTTGGGCCAAACTTAACAAATCTGAACCGATACTATAGTTCGCCCAACTTAATACTCGTTCAGACTCAGTAATGTTACAGCTGGCGTCGAAAAATTTGATATGATTGCAGTTCACTTTAACGATGTTGTCAACGAATTCAATAATCTAATTTCTATGCCTCCGCAAACGAACCGATTTCAAGCACCAAAAGATCATCCGCTTGGTAATTTTTCAGGATCACCAAAAAGAAATATGGAATGTCTGTCCAAGTTATAGACATTGCTAGCCTCAAGCCATCTGAAATTTTGTTTACGTCAGCTATGCCTATTCCACCAAGTTGCACGTAAATAAAGACTTGAGGGCATGCATTCTTCTACTTTAAACTAAAGAAGCTGCCGAAACGATGGTTGACGGCAGTGGTATGACAACCAGCTATACGGCGAGCGTATCTTTCCATGACATAGCAAGCTCGCCTACATATTTTCAATCGTAATTTAAAGATACATTTCCTTATTGTCTCTGGCTCAGTCTGTTTGTTTCAGACGGTCGTCGAGAACAGACGTGCCATTTTCGTTGCTCGCATTGCGCATGATTCTGAGATAACGGTGCTTTCAAGCAACGGTATCCTGTTTACGTTTTGTGCGCTTATCGGCAATAAAAATGTATTACTTTAATGCTTTGTTTACGTGTTGGCTGTGTGAGCAACAGGCGTTTGTGTGTGTGTGCGTAAAACCGTCTGTGCTCTTACGCGTGTGTGTGCGTGCTATTTATTTATTTTATTTTTATAAATAGATAAGCGAACACCTGCGGGAAATGCCGCCGCGGTAGAAGAAGCACGCTGAGAAGCCCACGTAAATTGCAGGGCAGTACAAGCAGCTGTTGTTCACGTTTTTGGCCCAGAATGAGCGGCTGCAGAGGCGCTAGCAGGCCGTTTGCGGGGGAGCGAACGCTTTGCATGCCTCAGCCGGCCAAGCGCAGGCTTCGTCGGTGAGCGCCGCCGGAGGGGGTCCCATGTCGGTAGTGCCGTCTTCCCCGGATAAATCAACTTGAATATTTTAATTTTAATGTAAGTCATTAAATGTAGTTAAATAATACATTTAAAAAAAAAAACAACTTATGTCTCACATTATTAATAGAATCTATTAAATGTATAGTCATAGAATCTATTAAATCTATTTTTTTTAAATAATTTTAAATCTAATTTTAAAAATAAGTATAAATTGACAAGCTTTTATCATTAGGCTTTAAACAAGGCCACGTTTGAAAAAATTAATTTTCCTCCATTCTCACCAGTGTAAAATTAGTATCTTCCCTAACTACAATTAACCTGACGTCTTTAATGATAGTTTGCATGCATATTTCAAAATTAGTTTGATGTCAATTGGTTGGTAAGCAACAAAATCTCGTGCAACCGTTTTCCGAAAATATTCATCACTTTCTGGTGTAGTTTCCAAAAATCCTGTCTTAACGTGCACTTAAATCCAGGGTAACTACAGCTAATGGTTAGTATATATTATAAATAAATTCCAAGAATTTCTGTATACATGTACACACACACATTCATGCGCGTCTGCTTTGAAATCTATCAACAGCACTGCAATTGCGATTGTATTGTTTTCTGTGCTGCTATTTTAATTGGTTTTTTTCTCATTAAAAGTCAATTATTGGTGTGGCTCTTGAGTAAAGGCGGCGGCAAGTGGAGCGGTTAGTCGCGAGTTCGAACCCTGCCAAGGGAAGGTTTTTGTTTTTTTTTTTAAATTATCTTTATTACTACTAAGGCAAACGAGCGCTTAGCGCGAGCTGCATTTTGTGTTTGAATAAGAGGGCTCAGGGTATCCCCTAGTCGGGAGCTCCCGACTAGAACCTCTTACTTGTTAAAAAATAAAATTGTGGCTTGTTTTTTTATATTATTTGGCGAAGATATATGGCCAGACATCTTGGTTAAACTGTCAGCACCCGCCACGATCAGATGATGCACCTCTGTGCTGGGATACCCGTAAGTATCAACTAGCTTATCTACGAAAACAGATAGTTTTCTCACTTGCAATTAGATTTTTAGCTATGTCACAGTACGATACACACAGGATATCTAAAGCTCTGCTAGATTGTGTACGACAGCCACGAAAAGTGTAACAGTGACGCAAGGCGACGGCGAGCATAATTAATGTTTGAGATATTTGTGGTAACATTAAACAGACGCGTTTGACTCACCAAAAGAAAATTCCACATTGGCGTCAAGCCGAATGAGTGCGAGTAAGTAATGAATACCTCATAATGCCTTTTAATGGCTACGTTATTTGGATTAATTCAAAATCTATAAATAATAATAATTTTGTAGTAAATATAAATATCTTGATTATGTGGACTGGTTTAAATGCCTGTATTAATTGATCTTTAATTTCGGTATTGATATACGAGCCCTTTGTTTAGAGACAACAGGACGTTGCGTTTGTTACTCTATGCTGCATTCTTTGACATTTTTGGTAATTGAAGTTAACACCTCAGGTTAAGTGTGCCGCATATATTCTTATACAAACTAATTATTTTTATCCCCAGCATACATACCAAGGAACACCCGTATTAATGTGATGAGTGCCTTAATATGTTTATTGTTCGGATAATTTGGTAATTCCACAATATTTAGTCTAGTGTAAACCAAATATTAGGATCCAAATGAAAATTTCATTTTTATTGCTGTTGTAGTCTATGCGGCAAAGGTTTTGTCAACACTCATAAAATTCGATTGCATTGTGTGACGCATAGGAAACGCGAAAGCTGATTGACTAAGACATGCAGACGCAAAAATTAAGCAAAATCAGTGTTGACATGTTGTTATAGTTTGAAGCTTGTAAAGAAGCTACTCTCAGTCTTACCAGGACTAGCAAGTTACCAGACATTTGTTAATCTGCTGAGACGGAGAGTTTAGGGGGAGGGGGAAAGTAAGTGCTTCAACCAAACGGTCCCTATCACTACTTCTACAGGGTAGGGCCTGAAGTACGCGCACACACTGAGCCGGGTGGTCATGCAAATGACGGGCCGAGGCCTCGAACCACATATACCACCAGACAGCAAACTCGAAACTCCTGATCTCGGGCCGTGGCCTCGTATCGCGCAAACTACCAGACAGCAAACTCAAAATAACTGCTCTCGGGCCGTGGCCTCGCACCGCTCACACAACTCGAAATACCTACTCTCGGGCCATAGCCTCGTACCGCTAACACTATCGAGCAATCGCCTCGCAACACACTATACTACTGGACAACAGCCTCACACCACATTCGCTGCACTTCGGGTTAGGGGAAGAAGGTTATGTTGAACATCAGTAAAGTCAGTAATTAGAGAATAAGGCTAACCGGAGATGAAATCAAAACTAGCAGACTTTCTTTTCTAACTTCATCTTTATTCACTTCTATGTTCCTTATTAATCAAACGCTATCCTACTCTGTAACCTAACTTAGGGCCCTGTCGCACTGTTTGGAGCCCTAGCGCTTGAAACAGTACGACAGGGCCCTAAGTCGGGTTACAGAGTAGGATAGCGTTTGATTAATAAGGAACATAGAAGTGAATAAAGATGAAGTTAGAAAAGAAAGTCTGCTAGTTTTGATTTCATCTCCGGTTAGCCTTATTCTCTAACTACTGACTTTACTGATGTTCAACATAACCTTCTTCCCCTAACCCGAAGTGCAGCGAATGTGGTGCGAGGCTGTTGTCCAGTAGTATAGTGTGTTGCGAGGCGATTGCCCGATAGTGTAAGCGGTACGAGGCTATCGCCCGAGGAGTAGGTATTTCGAGTTGTGTTGAGCGGTGCGAGGCCACAGCCCGAGAGCAGTTATTGTGAGTTTGCTCTCTGGTAGTGTGCTGCGATACGAGGCCACGAGCCGAGATCAGGAGTTTCGGACTGTACTGTGTGGTACGTGCCTGGTTCGAGGCCTCGGCCCGTCGATTTGCATGACCACCCGGCTCAGTGTGTGCGCGTACTTCAGGCCCTGCCCACTGTGAGAAGTAGTGATAGGGACCGTTTGGTTGAAGCACTTACTTTCCCCCTCCCCCTAAACTCTCCGTCTCAGCAGATTAACAAATGTCTGGTAACTTGCTGGTCCTGGTAAGACTGAGAGTAGCTTCTTTACAAGCTTCAAACTATAACAACATGTCAACACTGATTTTGCTTAATTTTTGCGTCTGCATGTCTTAGTCAATCAGCTTTCGCGTTTCCTATGCGTCACACAATGCAATCGAATTTTATGAGTGTTGACAAAACCTTTGCCACATAGACTACAACAGCAATAAAAATGAAATTTTCATTTGGATCCTAATATTTGGTTTACACAAGACTAAATATTGTGGAATTACCAAATTATCCGAACAATAAACATATTAAGGCACTCATCACATTAATACGGGCGTTCCTTGGTATGTATGCTGGGGATAAAAATAATTAGTTTGTGTAAGAATATATGCGGCACACTTAACCTGAAGTGTTAACTTCAATTACCAATAATGTCAAAGAATGCAGCATAGAGTAACAAACGCAACGTCCTGTTGTCTCTAAACAAAGGGCTCGTATATCAATACCGAAATTAAAGATCAATTAATACAGGCATTTAAACCAGTCCACATAATCAAGATATTTATATTTACTACAAAATTATTATTATTTATAGATTTTGAATTAATCCAAATAACGTAGCCATTAAAAGGCATTATGAGGTATTCATTACTTACTCGCACTCATTCGGCTTGACGCCAATGTGGAATTTTCTTTTGGTGAGTCAAACGCGTCTGTTTAATGTTACCACAAATATCTCAAACATTAATTATGCTCGCCGTCGCCTTGCGTCACTGTTACACTTTTCGTGGCTGTCGTACACAATCTAGCAGAGCTTTAGATATCCTGTGTGTATCGTACTGTGACATAGTCTGCTAAAAATCTAATTGCAAGTGAGAAAACTATCTGTTTTCGTAGATAAGCTGATTGATACTTACGGGTATCCCAGCACAGAGGTGCATCATCTGATCGTGGCGGGTGCTGACAGTTTAACCAAGATGTCTGGCCATATATCTTCGCCAAATAATATAAAAAAACAAGCCACAATTTTATTTTTTAACAAGTAAGAGGTTCTAGTCGGGAGCTCCCGACTAGGGGATACCCTGAGCCCTCTTATTCAAACACAAAATGCAGCTCGCACTAAGCGCTCGTTTGCCTTAGTAGTAATAAAGATAATTTAAAAAAAAACAAAAACCTTCCCTTGGCAGGGTTCGAACTCGCGACTAACCGCTCCACTTGCCGCCGCCTTTACTCAAGAGCCACACCAATAATTGACTTTTAATGAGAAAAAACCCAATTAAAATAGCAGCACAGAAAACAATACAATCGCAATTGCAGTGCTGTTGATAGATTTCAAAGCAGACGCGCATGAATGTGTGTGTGTACATGTATACAGAAATTCTTGGAATTTATTTATAATATATACTAACCATTAGCTGTAGTTACCCTGGATTTAAGTGCACGTTAA
>NW_026996646.1:0-2221 GCF_035044405.1 Drosophila montana | reverse complement strand
TCCCCTGCATCAGGAAAGCAGGACCGCCACACTTGTGTTGACCGCTAGCGATATCTCCGGCCAGAGCTCGCCCACGAACTCTGATGGCCTTCGATAAATTGCGCTATCATGGTCTTCACGGTCCTGTTGGTTCTCGGCCACCACTGCTTGCTGGCAGGTCTCTAGAGGATGCCTTGATAGTGCAGTTGCAGTGGCCATCGCGCGATCCTTCCTGAAGGGCTCTCGATCGAGTAGAGCCAGTTGAGTGCCAGATGGTCCGTTATCACGTCGAACCGGTGCCCCTCTAGGTAGCAACGCAACTTCCCGATCGACCATTCAATTGCCAAGCACTCTTTCTCGGTGGCGAAATAGTTAACTTCGACCTTAAGCAACTTCCGGCTCGCATACGCTATTACCCGCTCCTGTCCCTCTATCGTCTGCGTCAGCACTGCGCCGAGGCCATACTCACTCGCGTCCATCTGCAAAACGAATTTGGCGGGAAAGTCCGGAGAGAGAGAGAGAGAGAGTGGCGCTCGTTACCAACATTTTTTTGGACTATTTCCCAAGTGTGCGCAAAAGTAGGCAAAACCAATTATTTATGCAGTTGTGATTAATAATGGGGCTGACATTCAGTAGTAGGATTCTTTTTGTTTTACTATTTTTTTTTTTATTGTAGTTTTTTAACTTCAGAAATAAGATTAATATGATGGATAACCACTTTTACGAGCAACAACAATAAAAACATAACAATAAAATCAATTTAAAAATATAATATATATATATATATTATATGTATATATATGTAATTATTGTGATAATTATTTTTGAATGTTAACGACCAAGTGTTAGTAATAAACAGAGACGACGAAACCGGATTTCGTCCTCAAGCCTCTCGAAATACCTCAAGAACCAACGAGCAGCCCTGTCGCAGAATATCTCGCTCATTGCAATGAGCATACGGTCGAGAGCAATGCCATCTGTGATGGACCGCTCCTCTAGGTCCTCCAAGAACCCAAGAGGGTCGGAGCGGCCATCATACATCATACACCGCTTCCGAACTTGTTCTGGGACGTTTACGAGTTTACGAGTTACGAGTAGTTTTGTGTTTCGTGGGTGGGCGATTTTTGTTCCGTAGGTTTGTTTATTTCACTTGCACCTTTGTCTTTTCTGCAGGGTTATTTACTCACGACACTATATATGCGCAGATAGATATTTCACTTTTCACTCCTTTCCTTTTAATATTTCTTTGTCTTGGTGCCTATTCCGTATATTTCAGAAAATTGTGAAATGTCAAAAAAAATAATAATAAAAACACCTAAAATTCTCTTAAATTTTGACCATCCTTCACTTTGGTCTTTGCCTTAGTCTTTATTATTTTCATTTTCTCTGTTACTATTCATTTATTTATTTATATCTTAATATTTATTTTTTTTTTTGTTTTTGATCACTCCTCTAAAAATAAAAAAATAAAATAAATCCTTTAGCTTTTATATATTTTTGTTGTTGTTCACTTCACAAAAAAAACTAATTCACTTGACCCTGATTCACACATACACGGCCGCGGTAGTTAGGAGAGGAGGTTATGTTGAACACTGGTTAACTTCGGGGTCCGAAGTTAGTATTAACTGAAAACAAACGAGTAAACCGACTGAAAATACGCCCTTGCTGGCTACGTGGCTCCTTGCCCTTAATCTACTATGCTCTTATTCTAATCGAATTAATGCTTAAAAACTAACAATACTTATGTCCTATAACTATAACTATGAACTGTGGAGTGGCTACCATAGTGGCCGCCTGACACCCCCCGCCCCCCCTTACTTTGACGACGATACCGTCGCTTCCCCGGCGGCGTTTATGGCGATGATTTCCGGGGCCATCCGTAAATTTTACTTATTCGCGAAATTATCCTTCACTTAGTTGTAAGAACCCTATCTTCACAGTGCGGCTCACATGCTACTAAGTTTATTCTGATTACGCTACTAGAGTTAGGGGGCCATCGAATTTGGGTGCCAATTTCGCAGCGAAGCCCTCAGCGGCGTTAGACAGTTGGTGCTGTCGTAGTAGGACCATCGAGTTCAACGCAAGCCGCCACTCTCGTCTCCGCAGGTTGTAATGTCTGCCCTGGTCTTTTGATGCACGCTGGAGATTACTGTGGACGATATTAAAGATTTCTTTTAACCTATCCGCCTTCGTCCTAGGGTCGATCGCACAAGTTGCGGACCTCACAGTCACCTGGTCGTAC
>NW_026996645.1:0-1748 GCF_035044405.1 Drosophila montana | reverse complement strand
TAGGGTAACAAAGATGTTAATTTACCCCACTGTCTGTACCCACCCTACCTTGGTGGCACGACGAATGTCACGGCCGCCCCTTGTTCGGACCTCTTGCTGGTTAATTTACTGGTTTGCACATTTTTAGTTTCTTAAGGTACTGGCGATGAACCACGAAAGTTTTAAGTTTAACATATTAATTTCGATTTCCATATTATTTTTTGCTAATTTGCTTCGTATAGGACATGTTTGCAAACATTGCATAAGAAAATAAAAACTTATGTGGAAAGCACTAATGATCAGTCAAAACTGTATCATGGCTACAAGATAAACTTTATAACTGATTATAACTCTATGAGATAAGTGAAAACAGAAATCATACTGCCTGGCAACTGATAATGGGCTTTGGAGACGGTACATTCAAATTACATGTGATTCCTATATCGGGTAGTGCTGGAGGCTCGCCGATTTACAATTATCTTTTTATATTTCAAACTCTTTTGCTGGCTTATGTGGCCATTGCATACTCACCAATTGAAACAAATAAATCCATCGATGCGTACGTTGAGCCCATCGTTAGCATTGTGGTAATATCTGCAGAGCAATTTACGTTGGTTAATATATTTAGAAATAATTTGCGATATACCGTACACTCGTCGCTTAATACTCATGGCACATAGATTTTAGTTTACTTAAAGTTTAACATTCTTACGTAAGCTACATATTTTTCGCTTTTATACTATTATAATTTAATTTAAGCAAAGCGTTCATCGGGCTGGAACGGCAAGTTCGGCCAGGAGGTAGCTTGGACACAAATGGTTAAGTGCGGGGTCTCAGAGTGCAGGCTCTGTCGCAATGTGCTGGTGTTGCCGCAGTGTTTGTTTGTAGCGATCTCACAGAAATCTCAAGTCCTTTTGACCTTCTCCTGTCTGTCTGTGTATCCCTCTTCTTGTGTGTCTGTTTGTCTGTGGGTCTCCCTGTCTGTCCTTCTGTTTTCATATGTCTTTGTCTGCCTGCCAGTCGGTCTGCCTGTCTGTCTGCCTCTCTCTCTCTCTCATAGGTCCGACTGTCTGCGAGTCTATTGGTCTGCCTTTCTGTCTGTCTATCTGTGTGCCTGTCTGTCTGTCTGCCCGTCTGCCTGTTTCTCTGTCTGCATGTCTGTCTGTCTGTAGATCAGCCTGTCTGTCTCTGCCGGTGTGTCTGTCTGAAAGGCTGTAGGTATTCCTGTCCATCTGTCTGACTGACTGTCTGCGTATCACACATTCTCTTCCTGTGTGTCTATACATTCGCCGCAAGCCAACGTAAGTGAGCGTATTAATCGGTCGGTGTTGAAAGCGTACATAGGTACTGATCATTCAAATTGGAACCTTCATCTTGATGACTGATCTCGGTCGCGAATACGCACTTTTGCGTAATCTGAATCTGGTGAGCAACGACACCATCTTAAATCGGCCTGATTTGATGCAGCTAGCGCGTAGAACAGCGAAATCGAAAGAAAGCCGAGACCCATGATACAAATGCTCGGAAATATAGCTTGCGAAGTCGCGTTAAAGAAGTTAGGGTTGCAGATAGTGTATACACGAGGAATTTTTCCCCCCATTACCAGCTGTTCTTTTTTCAGTTACCGTCTTCTAAAGAAAATCTTAGCCGAAGTGACTGCGTTGTAGGGACCAGCTGGCACAATATTCATTAATTCGTCCCAAAATTGTATGCATTTATCCCATGGTAATTGCTATTTGCTTTCACATGATGCTGCAAAATGCTCTATC
>NW_026996644.1:0-16723 GCF_035044405.1 Drosophila montana | reverse complement strand
TTAATTTTCATAATCTCTATATACATATAAGAATGTTTGTCCTGACTGACTGACTGACTGACTGATTGGTGATCAACGCACAGCCCAAACCGTAAGAGCTAGGAAGCTGAAATTTTCACTGTATCTACCTTATGTGATGTAGGTGCACGTTAAGACGGGGTTCCGGGAAATTCCACCCGCAAGTGTGGAAAAATCGCTAAAAACGTTTGTATGTAACTTTTTTGTTTACCATCCGATCGGCCTCAAACTTATTTTCAAAGATCTTTGTTCAAATTCATTTGAGGGGTGTTTCACATTGTTAGGAAAATCCATTCCCCCTTGGTGGAAATGGAGGTCAAACATTTGGTGGGTGACGTTTCGCGCTCAAATTCGTTTCCAGAGATCTATAAGAAAAATCATTTGATGCGTGTTTCACACTTTTCGCAGAATTCAAACTTCTTCGGGGGGAATGCGATTTAAAGATATTTTGGGCGATGTTTTAAGTTGTGTCCGATATGCTTCAAACTTATTTTCAAAGCTCTACATAAGAACTTAATAAATACGTATTTTATACTCGACTGCGAGTAGCAAAATTACCTCAGATGTGTCGTCGATTCGCCCTTTTTATTTTTAAACACCTTACCTATTCTATTTGCGTGCTCCACCTTTTCGTTTGATATGCTGTACAACAATTGTATAAAAATAATGACCGATTCGTCTCTGAGTTGAAAGACGCCTCGTTGTTGCATTATATCGCACGGAAAAAGGGAAATGTGTTCATTGATTGGATAAAATATGCTTTCACGTCTCTTGTGGTGCTGAACGCAATATATTGAACGAAGGCGAACATAGAAAATTTGTCTACGCATATCGCCAAGCTTTTGTTTCTTCTTATCGGTTGAGAAAATATCTATATGGAGTCTTTCCACAGTATGATGTGGGTTTGGTGTTTCGCCAAGCTTTTGTTTTTTTGGGTGCCTCGTAAACTTTGAACAGACCCTACAGCTTATAATAATTTCGTTGGCTATCTCTGTCTAACTTTGCCCCTTTCTTACTAACTTTGTGCGCTCGTTATGTGCCGTCGGGAGAATGTAAAGCGTCTCGTTGCTGTCGAAAATGTCCGACACGATATTTTTGCAGTGACGGAACTTTTTAGCTAAGAAGCTCCGTACCAGGTCGCAACGAAGTCCGTTAACCACATTTGAGTATTAGATAAAGTGTCTGTTACCAAACAGAGTTCAATTGCGCTTGAGGGGGAAACGGCATCTTATAAAATTATTTGATAGTGTAGGTGATAGGTCAGGGAAGCTTACTGTGGATAGTGGCTGCTCGGACGTGTCACAGGAGTTTTCCAACGCGTTTACGTTTTGTCGCGGCAAAGCACCAGCGACATGATTTTCCTTACCGGGCTTGTAGAAAATCTTAAAAGTGAACACACCAATACGAGCTTTCCAGCGCTTTATTTTTACGTCGGAACTATATTCTGTGACAGAAAATGATAAAGATTGATGGTCAATTTAAATGTTTGTATTTTTTACTCCGTATGAAGTTGGGGTTCATTGAATTCTATGAGCATTTTCTTAGATCTGTGTTTAATAACTAAACCATTTTCATCCTGAGGATACAAGAGAACGGCGTTGTAATGAAAGCGAAGCCTTACTCAAAATTTCTGTATTAACCAGCTAAGCCCAAAAGAGCTCGAACAAGGTTGTCGGTTCAACGTACTCCTTTATGGCCTTGTCCTTTTCGGAGTCCGTTTATTGTCCCTTCATTAGTAACAACAAAACCTAGAAATTCAACTCTAGTCTTAAAAAACGTCGACTCTTCTTGACCCACTCTCATGAGTGCAACAATCTGGCTTTTTAATTACATCGATGACATAGACATTTGGGCAAGTCTTGCCTCTACGTTAACGGATGTCTCGATCGCATTCTTATGCAGACTTTGATAATAGCTGGACTTTAGATCCAGTGTTGTGAAACTTTTTCCCTAGAGTATGAAAAATATGTGTGTGATATTATTTAATCCGTGAATGGAATTTAATAGTGAAGGTGGAATCCACAGGGACTGCGTTTTTTAACACTGGGAATGCTGGTAATGCTACATTGTCATTCGCCTTGGACTATTGGGCTTCTTCTTGAGCATCATGATTTACCCTTTGTCTCCTTTGCCCGGAGACCCGCTCATAAGTATTCTGTATTTTGAATGCCCGCGGTTTTCAATACTGCTTTCTGTTTCACGTGTCTTATTTTCGAATTGCTCTGCTAGTCGCTGGTCGCCGTTTTGCCTATCGAAGGAAGGGCTCTTATCCTGTCCTCTTTGTTCTTCTTTAGGCTTCTGGCATACTTCTCTGTGAAGTGGTATACATCATAATGCCAGGGCGGACGGCAAATCGGGGGGAAGCACCGTGTTGGCGCAGATCCGCTCATTGAGTTTAAAAATGAATTTGAAAAACATGAAGTCTAAAGTAAGTTAGGTTTAGGGCGGAGCGCAATAAAGCTTTATCACTCGCTTTGGGGCGAATTCGCCTCACTTCGCCGCCTTAGCGTAATGTATGCTTAAGTCAGTTGTCGAATTATATCAAAGCTATTCGCATAGCAATGTTTTAAAGCCACCAAAATTTTCAATTTGTTTAATTACATAAAATTATATAATTTTTCATTGCGTCCCCGGGTGGACTCATTTAAAAGATAATTGTGTGTAGAAGACATAATCAAGTGATTTAACTGCAAAGCTGTGGATCGCAAGTGATTTGAAATTGAAAATAAAAATAAATTCACGTCGGCCGGAAATATTAAAAAAAAAAAATAATTATAATAAATCTGTACTGCTGCCATCGTTGGAGAATGCCAAGGAAAGTAGCTTCCAAAGTAGAAAGTCCGGAACAGCAGGTACTGGGCTAAAATATGGAAACCCAACTCTATTGGTTTGGTTGCGCTAATGAAGCCAACGCTTTCAATTCTTGGCACATATGTAAAGTAGTTGAGCATAATTAAAATTTGCATTCACTTACTAACCGCTTAGGAGATTCCTACATATAATTTAGTATTTGTGCGAATTAGTGCTTCTGAGCGAATGATAATAAGTGTCAAAAACTAATTGTCACTACAATTTCATTTCGCTTAGCTTTGTCGTTTCCCCCTTCTTGCCATCACTCGCAACCACTGTAAATTATACAGTTGTCCGAGACCAAGCGCTTGTATATAACTGCATCTTAAATGATCAAATAATAAAGGGTAAATTAAACCTACAGTGTACAGAGTTAGAATGTAGATTAGAAATGCTGGCCTCACATATAGATACAGCGTTAAAATATCAGACTCGAGTAGAAACTTTTGACCCAGATGATGTGTATCGTGCCGAGCTCAAAGAACTTTGTATAACGACAAAGGCTCGCCTAAGGTCCGTTATCAAGACATTAAGTCCTGCAACGCCTACAGGCATGCCCGTTGCGGCTCCACGCACACGTCTTTCGCATCTGGCACTACCAAAGTTTAGTGGAAAATACTCCGAGTTTAAGAATTTTATTAGCCTGTTCGAAACTCATGCGCATAACGATCATGCGATCCCCAGCATAGAGAAATTCAATTATCTGATCTCATGTCTCTCAGGTGAAGCTCTAGGCACTTTTAGAGCGTTTCAAGTCACCGAGGACAATTATCTAAAAGCATTGGACAGCCTAAAGAGAGTATACGACAATGAATGTCTAATATTTAATGAAAATATTTCGGCTCTCTCTAGCCTGCCAAAAATAACGCAGCCTTCTGCGGCATCATTGAGATCAATGATTGACACTGTCTCCGCCATCTATGGCTCGCTCCTGTCAATAGGTGATGACAAAAAGATTTCTAACGCGATTCTCATTTACCTCGATATGAAAAAAGTTGACCCAATGACCAGACGAAAATGGGAAGATCAACTCGATTATGCAATCATTCCACTATGGAGTGATTGTGAAACAGCCTTGAATCGTGGATATTAACACCTTTCTGCTGAAGAATCAGCCAAAGCTTCGTCCGATGGCCCGAAGCCAGATTCAAAGGCTGTTTCCAAAAACAATAATCGAGGTTCGTTTTCGTGTTCAGTGGCTAGTGGAAGAAATGTTTTTATTGCGGTTCCGAAGGCCATTCGATATTGAATTGCTCAGCATATGCCGCGTTATCAGTACAGCAGCGGTTTAAGTTCGCTAAGGCGGCTCCTTTATGCATCAATTGCCTTCGGAAGGGGCACACTGTTGCCAAATGTAAGGCAAACAAGTGCAGAGTCTGCAGTCGTTCTCATAACAAACTGTTGCATAGATACTCTGCCATTTCTACCACTCGAGCGTTACCACCACCCCTTGACTCCGCACAGGATTAACCATCGACTTCACATGCTATGCATGCGAATGTGTCTGATAGTGTAATCCTAGCTACTGCGGTCGTTAGCGTTAAAACGAAAAGTGGCGAGTTCGTTTTGGCTAGAGCTTAACTCGATTCTTGATCACAAATTAATTTTGTAACAGACGAGCTAGCACAACGATTGCAGCTGCGTAGAGAAGGGGCCAGTATAAGCTTACTTGGGATTGCTCAATGCAATACTCAAGTAAGAAAGAAGATTCATTCAGTGGTGAAGTCGCGAGTCAATTGCAGTGAGTTCTCGTTAGATTTGTGGATTTTGAACACCATTTCTGGTTACCAGCCTGACCATACGGTCAATGTCAGTGGTTGGAAAATCCCTGAGAACCTGCAATTGGCTGATCCATATTTTCCTAAGCCACAGAAGATCGACATGCTCATCGGAGCTGAGACTTTCTTTGAGCTTCTGTTTGTTAGTCAGATTAAACAAAATCCGAATTGTCCGATTCTGCAAAATACACTTGTTTGCTGGACTGTTTCAGGGCATTACACGCCGTTAAGTCATGAGAAGACTCATGCTATCAATCTGAGTTGCCAGGAAGAGTCTTATACCTCGATAGGCAAAACATTGCAGAAATTTTGGTCATTGGAAGAGTTGCCTTCAGCCATAAAAGTCCGAACAGTTGAAGAACAGTTATGTGAGAGCCACTTTCAAGATAATTTGGAAATATTGCCGTCAGGTAGATTTAAAGTAAGACTGCCATTTAAATCAGATCCCAATCAGCTTCGTAACTCTTTTGAGGTTGCTAAGCGTCGTTTTTTGTCGCTTAAGCGCATGTACTTGGAATTTTGTACTTGGAAGAATTTTTAACTTTAGGTCACATGTCTGAAATAGCTGATCAGATTCCAAGTACTCCACACTACTTCATTCCGCATCAGTGCGTTTCAAGACCACAAAGCACATCGACGAAGTTACGAGTTGTTTTCGACGCGTCCTGTCGGAACTCCTCTCAAATTGCGTTGAATGACCTTCTAATGGTTGGACCGACCATTCAAGAGGAGCTGTACTCGACTCTGCTTCGATTTCAACCCACAAATATGCGTTGACAGCTGACATCAAAAAGATGTATAGGCAGGTCATGGTGCTCGAAGCGGATCATGATTTCCAGCTCGTAGTGTGGAGAAAGAACGCATCTAACTCCTTGAGGTCCTTCAGGTTAAACACCGTAACACTGCACCTGCCCCGTTTTTGGCAATACGGTGTTTAACAAAGCTAAGTGAGATGAGCGAGTCATCACACCCTAAAGCTGCTGACGTTATCAGGCACGCCTTTTACGTCGATGATCTACTAACTGGTGCTGCATGCGTAGAGAACCTTCTGACAATTAAGTCTGCAGTGTCGCAAATACTTAAAAGCGCAGGTTTCGAACTAACCAAATGGTTTTCGAATTCTCCTGAGTTCTCCGCAGCAAACGCAGCTAAGTCGATAACGATCTCAGAGTCTGACACAACCAAAACACTTGGTTGCCGAATTAAGATGCCTTTCAATTCAAGATTGACGATTCATTCATGGGTCTTAGAGCGACAAAACGGAACATTCTCTCAGTGACATTGCGGCTATTTGACCCGCTTGGCTTGTTAAGCCCTCTGATAATCAAGGCAAAAATCCTACTCCAAGAGCTCTGGCTTCAGAAGTTAGACTGGGATGAATCTGTACCTCAGAGTTCGGATAACTCGTGGCAGCAACTGAAATCTACTCTGATTCTCTGGTTCTTGCCGACGCCTCAACAAGAGCGATTGGCGCATGCGTATAAATACGCAGCCACACTGTAGAAGGTTATCGTATTTCGTTGTTGAGATCCAAATCAAAAGTAGCCCCCCTCAAGACGAAGACTCTTCCCCGACTTGAGCTGTGCGCGGCTCACCTTCTCGCAGATTTTTGTCATCGAGTCAGAAATCTCATAAGATTACCGATTGAACGGACGGTTCTTTGGTCTGATTCTGCAGTCACGCTTCATTGTATTCGGCAACATTTCGTTTTTCGTCTTTGGCAACATTTGTGTCAAATCGAGTGGCTGAAATCCAAGAATGGACAGAGAAAGCTGAATGGCGCCATGTACCTACAAAGCAAAACCCCGCAGATATTGTTTCAAGAGGCTTCGATGTCGATGAATTACTTGCGTCGATGTGGTTCGATGGCCTTTCATATTTGAAGGAACCAAGAGAATCCTGGCCGGTTAACCAGCATCTGATGACAGATGAGATGCGAACTCTAGAAGTCCGCAAAACAGCTGTTGTATCTTGGATACTATTGATAGTTTCTCATCGCATGCCAGGCTGCTGAGAGTGTTTGCTTATGTGTTCCGCTTTATTCAAAAATGTAAAAATCAAGAAGTACAATTTGAGAGTATCCCTACGGCGCTCGAAAGGAAAGAAGCCTTCGAGAAAATGGTTAAAGTCATCCAACGAGTTGAATTTAAAGATGACATAGATAGAGTTCGAACGGGCACACGCGTGGGTCATAGCCTGCAGCGTCTTAATCCATTTATACATGAGTATAATGGATCTTGGTGCTCCTTTTCATTGTTGTGAGTAGGTGGTCGACTTGTTTCCGCTACTTTAAAAAAAAGCTCGCAATTCGCTAGAAGCTTTATTATTTACCTGCATTTGACGAATTGTCATGCTGGCCCAAGAGCACTCGTAAGTATTCTTCGTGAGCGACATTGGCTAATCAACACTCAAAAGGTCTGTCGTCAGACAGTGAGATCATGTATCCGTTGCTTTAAATGCACACCTCGTCTGCTAAAACAAATTATGGGAAATTTACCAGCAGATCGACTCCGAGCTCTCCGCCCATTTTCTATCTGTGGCGTTGATTTTTATGGCCCAATTAGCACGACTTTTCGAATGCGTGGAAAGCCTACGTATAAGTCGTACATTGCACTGTTTGTTTGCTTCGCTTCCAAAGCGATTCACTTAGAACTAGTATCTGACTTATCCACTAATATATTTTTAATGGCTTTTCAGGAGTCGTCGAGGAGTGCGATATAGCGACGAACTTCGTAGGAGCAAGTCGCCAGTTCCTGGAGTTGCGAGCTCGAATCAAGGAAGAGGCGGACGCAATTCGCGAATTCGCATCAAAAAGCGGATGCGAAATTGCGTTCATACCGCCAAGAGCTCTTCGGGGGTCTGTGGGAGGCAGGTTTCACACCTGCAAAGCACCTACTCCTACGGACGGTAGGCAGCCTTCTGCCAACGGCCGAGAAGCTGCAGACAACTCTTGTCGCAGTGGAAGCTGTCCTCAATTCCAGGCCCCTGTGAGCAATAAGCGAGGTCCAAGCGATGGCGAGGCTCTAACGCCAGGTCACCTACTGGTGGGAGGCCCATTGAGGGCTCTGCCAGCAGAGGGGACCCCGGACCAGCAGGGTCTCACCTTCTTGAATCGATAGCGAGCTGTCTCGGTACTCAAGCAACAGTTATGGCGGCGATGGTAAAAGGAGTATGTGCTCGGACTCCAAGTGCGGAGCAAGTGGCACCGTCGCCTGCCAAACGTCGTCGTGGGAGAGCTAGTGGTCGTCGCCGAGGACAATCTGCCGCCCCAGCAGTGGCTGATCAGCAGATTGACGGCAGTGCACACAGGAGAGGACGGCGTCGTTAGAGTGGCAGATATTAAGACGGCCAGTGGCGGAAATTTTAAAAGGCCGATCCACAAGTTGGCTCGGCTACCCATGGAATGAAGCCCCCAAGCGCTTCATGGTGGCCGGTGTTGGCTCAGATCCGCTCATTGAGTTTAAAAATGAATTTGAAAAACATTAAGTCTAGTGTAAGTTAGGTTTAGGGCGGAGCGAGAGCGCAATAAAGCTTTATCACTCGCTTTGGAGCGAATTCGCCTCGCTACGCCGCCTAAGCGTAATGTATGCTTAAGTCAGTTGTCGAATTATATCAAAGCGATACGCATAGCAATCTTTTAAAGCCACCACAATTTTAAATTTGTTTAATTATAGAAAATAATATAATTTTTCACACTGTAAACAGCACATCTGTCAGGTTTCTCCTAATTATTTGATATTTCTCACTCTCTATTCATTCTGCGCCATATGTTGCGCTAGTGCACTAGACACTAGCCTCGACTATCGCAACTAATTGCTCTCTCGACGCTAGCAACTAAGGATTGTAGTTTAATGATGTCGTACTCTTTGTGAACTTCAAAACTGTCTGTCTTTAGTATATGACCGATACCACAAATAATAGGTTTTAATAAAAAAAAAGAAGACTGATTGTTGATCTGCGTAAGCAAATAATGAAAGATGAAAGAGACATGCTCGGGTGGATATCAAAATCGAATCTAATAGCTGGAGTCGATTGATTCGTAAAGTTACAGTCGGAGGAGATATCTTCCGTGTCCGCTGAGCATGTGCCTCGTGAGGGGTATCATATTACCGGCAGCTCCAGCAAGGTTGCTGATCGATATCAGCATAATAGGCCATGTGATTGAACTGGAATTCATCGGCCTCGCCTACCCAGTTGCACCACGCAGTGTTACTTTTTACCTTATACGTGATTCCTGCTATGAGGACTTCCCCCACTATCTCAAAAACCATCCCCTATTTGTAGAAAGTTCAACCTGCGAAAGAGCCAGTGGATAACCCTTGCCCGTCTTCAGTTCATTACTGACGCCAGATTATGATTAAATATGCGGAGAAGACCTCGACTTCATTCAACACACTTTAAACAATATACAGAATCTGCTGCTGTGCCAATACAAAGGAAAGAAACAGGTGTGGAAAAATGTCTGGATTGCATTCTAGATGTTGATGTCTGTGATTGTCGAAAATGTCTTGAACAAAAACACAAGTACTGCGTCTACCAACAACTTTTTAATAAATAAATAAAATGGTTCTTAATTATTCAATATTTATTTGTTGGCTGGCTCGAGGTCCGTGTTTGTTAAATCAAACAATGAAAACAATTTTATTTAATTTGCTTCCGATATATTTCGGTTGCACATCGGCAAACCGTCTTCAGGGCACAGTGTTAGTTGGAATTTATTAATTGTTCTTTTGGAATCCTTGTATTTAGCTTTTATTTTTGCGTAGCTCATGTTGGTTGCTGTGCATACGGCGTGCCTTCCGTTGATATTTATTGATGGCTCTGGCGACCTTTCCATATTTCAATATTTATTTGTTGGCTGGCTCGAGGTCCGTGTTTGTTAAAACAAACAATGAAAACAATTTTATTTAATTTGCTTCCGATATATTTCGGTTGCACATCGGCAAACCGTCTTCAGGGCACAGTGTTAGTTGGAATTTATTAATTGTTCTTTTGGAATCCTTGTATTTAGTTTTTATTTTTGCGTAGCTCATGTTGGTTGCTGTGCATACGGCGTGCCTTCCGTTGATATTTATTGATGGCTCTGGCGACCTTTCCATATTTCAATATTTATTTGTTGGCTGGCTCGAGGTCCGTGTTTGTTAAAACAAACAATGAAAACAATTTTATTTAATTTGCCTCCGATATATTTCGGTTGCACATCGGCAAACCGTCTTCAGGGCACAGTGTTAGTTGGAATTTATTAATTGTTCTTTTGGAATCCTTGTATTTAGTTTTTATTTTTGCGTAGCTCATGTAGGTTGCTGTGCATACGGCGTGCCTTCCGTTGATATTTATTGATGGCTCTGGCGACCTTTCCATATTTCAATATTTATTTGTTGGCTGGCTCGAGGTCCGTGTTTGTTAAAACAAACAATGAAAACAATTTTATTTAATTTGCTTCCGATATATTTCGGTTGCACATCGGCAAACCGTCTTCAGGGCACAGTGTTAGTTGGAATTTATTAATTGTTCTTTTGGAATCCTTGTATTTAGTTTTTATTTCTTAATTATTCTTCTTAATTATTCTTAATGAGTCTAGCTTATATTAAGTAAGTATAAGTAAGTATATTAAAGCAAGTAAGAGGCTCTAGTCTGGAGCTTCGGACTAGGGGATATCCTGAACCCTCCTATTCCACAACCAAATGCAGCTCGCGCTACGCGCTCGTTTAATTTAATAGTAATAAAAAAAATTTAAAAAAAAAAATAGTTTCCTCGGTTAGGATCGAACTCGCAACAGACCACACTACTTGCAGGCGCCTCTACTCAACAGCCACACCAATAATTCAGTCTAAATAAGAAAAAAACGAATTAAAATATCAGCACAGAAAAAAAATTCGGTTCAAATACCCAAGCTCAACTGACTATGTCAGCCTACGCACTCATGTCGTAAACTCACTCATGTCGAGCGCATGTAGCCATCTCTGTCTTACTCAAGACTCTTGGTATCTTACCATCGAACCTCACTCAGCAGCAGAGCGTCTCTGCCTCTGCTGCCGTGCTTTCGTTCAATATCAGCTAGTAAAGCAAAATCAGGGAATTCCCCGAATTCCCAGAATGCTACTGAGGAATGTACCCGCGTATAATTACTAGGAATCACACTGCGACATATATATATATATCAATCATCTTTCATTTCATAGTTATCGCCACCATCCCGCTATCAACATATACCTATAAGTACTACTTATCAAGTAAATTGTATTGCCCACCAATATAAGCCAAAATTTAAATACAATTGACTTTTTGAGAATGGACAAATATTTTAAAGTACAATAGGATGTAATGCTGAAAATTTCATCAAGATCGGTTAAGAAACACAAAAGTTATTAAAGAAAATATGTTTTGGATGGTCTCGTGCTTCTGTATACATGTACTCACACTTATTCATGCGCGTCTGTTTTGAATACTATCAACAGCGTTGCAATTGCGATTGAATTTTTTTTCTGTGCTGATATTTTAATTCGTTTTTTTCTTATTTAGACTGAATTATTGGTGTGGCTGTTGAGTAGAGGCGCCTGCAAGTAGTGTGGTCTGTTGCGAGTTCGATCCTAACCGAGGAAACTATTTTTTTTTTTAAATTTTTTTTATTACTATTAAATTAAACGAGCGCGTAGCGCGAGCTGCATTTGGTTGTGGAATAGGAGGGTTCAGGATATCCCCTAGTCCGAAGCTCCAGACTAGAGCCTCTTACTTGCTTTAATATACTTACTTATACTTACTTAATATAAGCTAGACTCATTAAGAATAATTAAGAAGAATAATTAAGAAATAAAAACTAAATACAAGGATTCCAAAAGAACAATTAATAAATTCCAACTAACACTGTGCCCTGAAGACGGTTTGCCGATGTGCAACCGAAATATATCGGAAGCAAATTAAATAAAATTGTTTTCATTGTTTGTTTTAACAAACACGGACCTCGAGCCAGCCAACAAATAAATATTGAAATATGGAAAGGTCGCCAGAGCCATCAATAAATATCAACGGAAGGCACGCCGTATGCACAGCAACCTACATGAGCTACGCAAAAATAAAAACTAAATACAAGGATTCCAAAAGAACAATTAATAAATTCCAACTAACACTGTGCCCTGAAGACGGTTTGCCGATGTGCAACCGAAATATATCGGAGGCAAATTAAATAAAATTGTTTTCATTGTTTGTTTTAACAAACACGGACCTCGAGCCAGCCAACAAATAAATATTGAAATATGGAAAGGTCGCCAGAGCCATCAATAAATATCAACGGAAGGCACGCCGTATGCACAGCAACCAACATGAGCTACGCAAAAATAAAAACTAAATACAAGGATTCCAAAAGAACAATTAATAAATTCCAACTAACACTGTGCCCTGAAGACGGTTTGCCGATGTGCAACCGAAATATATCGGAAGCAAATTAAATAAAATTGTTTTCATTGTTTGTTTTAACAAACACGGACCTCGAGCCAGCCAACAAATAAATATTGAAATATGGAAAGGTCGCCAGAGCCATCAATAAATATCAACGGAAGGCACGCCGTATGCACAGCAACCAACATGAGCTACGCAAAAATAAAAGCTAAATACAAGGATTCCAAAAGAACAATTAATAAATTCCAACTAACACTGTGCCCTGAAGACGGTTTGCCGATGTGCAACCGAAATATATCGGAAGCAAATTAAATAAAATTGTTTTCATTGTTTGATTTAACAAACACGGACCTCGAGCCAGCCAACAAATAAATATTGAATAATTAAGAACCATTTTATTTATTTATTAAAAAGTTGTTGGTAGACGCAGTACTTGTGTTTTTGTTCAAGACATTTTCGACAATCACAGACATCAACATCTAGAATGCAATCCAGACATTTTTCCACACCTGTTTCTTTCCTTTGTATTGGCACAGCAGCAGATTCTGTATATTGTTTAAAGTGTGTTGAATGAAGTCGAGGTCTTCTCCGCATATTTAATCATAATCTGGCGTCAGTAATGAACTGAAGACGGGCAAGGGTTATCCACTGGCTCTTTCGCAGGTTGAACTTTCTACAAATAGGGGATGGTTTTTGAGATAGTGGGGGAAGTCCTCATAGCAGGAATCACGTATAAGGTAAAAAGTAACACTGCGTGGTGCAACTGGGTAGGCGAGGCCGATGAATTCCAGTTCAATCACATGGCCTATTATGCTGATATCGATCAGCAACCTTGCTGGAGCTGCCGGTAATATGATACCCCTCACGAGGCACATGCTCAGCGGACACGGAAGATATCTCCTCCGACTGTAACTTTACGAATCAATCGACTCCAGCTATTAGATTCGATTTTGATATCCACCCGAGCATGTCTCTTTCATCTTTCATTATTTGCTTACGCAGATCAACAATCAGTCTTCTTTTTTTTTATTAAAACCTATTATTTGTGGTATCGGTCATATACTAAAGACAGACAGTTCTGAAGTTCACAAAGAGTACGACATCATTAAACTACAATCCTTAGTTGCTAGCGTCGAGAGAGCAATTAGTTGCGATAGTCGAGGCTAGTGTCTAGTGCACTAGCGCAACATATGGCGCAGAATGAATAGAGAGTGAGAAATATCAAATAATTAGGAGAAACCTGACAGATGTGCTGTTTACAGTGTGAAAAATTATATTATTTTCTATAATTAAACAAATTTAAAATTGTGGTGGCTTTAAAAGATTGCTATGCGTATCGCTTTGATATAATTCGACAACTGACTTAAGCATACATTACGCTTAGGCGGCGTAGCGAGGCGAATTCGCTCCAAAGCGAGTGATAAAGCTTTATTGCGCTCTCGCTCCGCCCTAAACCTAACTTACACTAGACTTAATGTTTTTCAAATTCATTTTTAAACTCAATGAGCGGATCTGAGCCAACACCGGCCACCATGAAGCGCTTGGGGGCTTCATTCCATGGGTAGCCGAGCCAACTTGTGGATCGGCCTTTTAAAATTTCCGCCACTGGCCGTCTTAATATCTGCCACTCTAACGACGCCGTCCTCTCCTGTGTGCACTGCCGTCAATCTGCTGATCAGCCACTGCTGGGGCGGCAGATTGTCCTCGGCGACGACCACTAGCTCTCCCACGACGACGTTTGGCAGGCGACGGTGCCACTTGCTCCGCACTTGGAGTCCGAGCACATACTCCTTTTACCATCGCCGCCATAACTGTTGCTTGAGTACCGAGACAGCTCGCTATCGATTCAAGAAGGTGAGACCCTGCTGGTCCGGGGTCCCCTCTGCTGGCAGAGCCCTCAATGGGCCTCCCACCAGTAGGTGACCTGGCAGCTCTGCTGCTGAGTGAGGTTCGATGGTAAGATACCAAGAGTCTTGAGTAAGACAGAGATGGCTACATGCGCTCGACATGAGTGAGTTTACGACATGAGTGCGTAGGCTGACATAGTCAGTTGAGCTTGGGTATTTGAACCGATCGGAACTCGCTGTGCAGCCGCGTCAATCATCAGAAGTATCAACATGGATGGCATACCTTTGCCGCCGACAGACATACCCCTGCCGCCGACATCAGAAGTGGGATTAGCTCCGCCAAAAGAGGACAGCTCTAACTTATTAAGGGCAGCCTTAGAAGAGCAAAATCGTAATCTAATGGAAATAATAAAATCCATGCAGGCACCAAGAGCACCGGCAATGGACGGGAGAGCACTCCACGTCACTCTACCCAAGTTTTGCCCTGACACCGCTGGAGCAGATGCATCAGCTTGGTGTACTACAGTGGACCTAATCTTCGCGGATAATGCTCTCGAAGGCAGTGCTCTTGTGATTGCGTTAAGCAAAGCATTAGAAGGCAGTGCATCGCAATGGCTGTCCCAAATATGCTTCGCTGGCATCACATGGCCGCAGTTTAAGGAACTCTTCATCCAACGTTTCGTGGGCAATGAGACAACTTCTGCCATACTGATGAACATTTTGAACGGACGTCCCAAAACTAAAGAGAGAGTTTTGCTGAGTACGGCAGTCGCATAGTCACCCTATTGCTCTTTAAGTGGAAGGCAAAGAATTTGGAGGAGATTGCTGTATCAGTAGCGTTAGCCCACATGGCTCAAATGGATAATAATTTGTTGCGTTGGCTGTTTACAACGAATGTGACGACTCGTAATGAGCTGCAGCAGCAGCTACAGGCTTACGCTTTCAAGAAGCGTAACAACGAGGAGGACGGATATTCGACTGGTCCGGATAAGAAGAAAACAAGAATGCAGTCGCAGGTGAAGTGCCATTTTTGTGGAAAGGCTGGCCACAAATATGCAGAATGCCGCTCTCGAATGGGAAAAGCATCAGCCCCAACAGAATGGAGTTATAGCGTGAGCAGCACGTCAGGAGTGAAGGATCGATCAAAAATTAAATGTTTTAAGTGCGATGAAATCGGACATGTGGCTTCTGTATGCCCCAAAAATCGTACTGGTGGAAACAGCAAGAGCTACGAGAAGCGAGTTGACGTTTGTACAGTAGCTCCACCAAGTGGAACAATTACCTTATCCGGTGAGTCTATTCCATATTGTTTCGATTCTGGAGCCGAATGCTCACTGGTCAAGGAGAGTGTTGCGGAAAAATTCACCGGAAAAGGATTTCACAATATTGTAACTTTAAATGGCATAAGTAACGATTCAATTTGTAGCACCCTGCAAGTTCTGAGTAATATTAATATTGAACAATATTGTTTAGAAGTTTTATTACATGTGGTTATGGACAAATATTTGAAGCATGAAGTGTTGATTGGCCGTGAGGTTTTAAGCCAGGGCTTTGGTGTATCAATTGATGCAGATAAATTTTGCTTTTATAAGACAAAAAGAGTAAATGTTCTGAGTCTAGTGAAGAATGAAGAAATCATAAATTCTGATACCAATTTAAATGATTCTGATAAGACGATATTGAACAATATGTTGAGATGTCACTCTGATAGGTTTATCGACGGAATTCCAATGACTCGTGTGACGACAGGCCAATTAGAAATTAGGCTAATAGATCCACAAAAGACTGTGCAACGCCGACCTTATAGGCTTAGCGAAGATGAGAGGAAGCACGTTCGGTGCAAAATTGATGAATTGCTTACATCAAAAATTATTCGTCCCAGCTGTTCACCATTCGCTAGTCCCATGATGCTGGTTAAGAAGAAAAATGGCACAGATCGTCTTTGTGTAGATTACCGCGTTTTAAATGACAATACAATTGCCGATAAATATCCTTTGCCTCTTATTTCGGATCAAATAGCTCGTCTTCGTGGTGCAAGGTACTTTTCGTGTATAGATATGGCAAGTGGATTTTACCAAATCCCAGTACACCCAGATTCCATTGAGCGAACGGCTTTCGTTACACCTGATGGACAGTACGAATTCTTAACCATGCCCTTTGGTCTGAAGAACGCACCTTCTGTGTTTCAGCGTGCAAAAATAAAAGTCCTGGGTCCGTTGGCACACACATTCGCAATTGTTTACATTGACGATGTTATGGTAGTAGCTAAAACAAAAGATGAAGCGTTAGAACGACTAGAGATAGTGTTGGACACCTTAAGTAAAGCCGGATTTTCATTTAATATAACGAAATGTTCGTTTCTTAAAACTAAAATCGAGTACCTTGGATATGAAATAACGAATGGAGAAATTCTGCCAAATGCACGAAAGATCCAGGCATTGATAGGGTTGCCACCTCCGGAAACTGTAACTCAATTACGACAGTTCATTGGTTTAGCTTCTTACTTTCGGCAATTCATTCCAAAATTTTCCGAAATATTAAAACCATTGTACATGCTTACTTCAAAGAATAATGCTAATTTTGTCTGGTTGTCAGAGCATGAACAAATACGTTTGAAAATAATAGGTGTATTGACACAGGCCCCAGTACTAACTATATTTGATCCACAATATCTAATAGAATTGCACACAGATGGCAGCTCCATTGGTTACGGGGCGATATTGTTACATAAAATCGAAAATAAATCCTATGTAGTGGAGTATTATAGCAAATGTACTTCTCCGGCTGAAGCAAAATACCACTCGTACGAACTCGAGACTTTAGCAGTTGTCAATG
>NW_026996643.1:0-1753 GCF_035044405.1 Drosophila montana | reverse complement strand
TCCGCATACATGAGTACACGGGCATGGGATATAACAGAGGGAAGATCATTTATAAAAAGAGTAAAGAGTAAAGGTCCAAGATGACTACCTTGAGGAACACCAGAAGTAACGTGAACCTGTTTAGAGGTAGTCAGCCTCAGCATTACTCTTTGGGTCCTACCTTTTAAATAAGAACTAATCCAAAGCAATAGAGACGGAGGGAAACCTATTCGGTCAAGTTTAAAAAGTAAAATGTCATGGTGCACGGAGTCAAACGCCTTACTGAAGTCAGTGTAAATGACATCAGTTTGCAATTTCGAAAGGAAAGCATCATTTACCAAGGAAGTAAACTCAAGCAGATTGGTCGTAGTAGACCGATTCTTTACGAATCCATGTTGAACAGGGGAAACAACTGATTTGCAGAAATGCTGCAAATTCGAAGTGATTATTTTTTCAAATAATTTAGGAATAGCGGACAGTTTTGCAATGCCCCTGTAATTTAGTATATCAGACTTTCCACCTTTCTTGTGGAGAGGAATGATATAAGATTCTTTCCAAAGAGATGGAAAGACAGAAGAATCGAGGGATAGATTAAAAAGCTTTAGCAATGGATAAACAAGGGAAGAACTACACTCCTTGAGTAGACAACTAGGGATATTGTCAGGCCCAGGAGAGAAAGAAGATTTTAAAGAATTTAAAGCTAAAAGGAGAGAGGAATGGGAAATAATAGGGGGAGGTATAGAACTAGAGGAAGTAATAGTATAAGGGTAAGAATTATTATTAGGACAGACTGAAGAGTAAGTTGATTGAAAAAAATTAGCAAAGAGGTTAGCAGAATCAGAGTCATTGCTAGCTTTATCCATCCCGAGAGAAAAAGAAGATGGCAAACTTGAAGATTTACGCTTCGAGTTTACAAAATTGTAAAACTGTCTTGGATTTAGGGCAAATTGCCTTTTGCAACGAGTTAGATAATTCTCATAGCATTGAGAATTCAGAAGAAAGAAGTTCGACTTGGCTATGGAATATTTAGCCAAGTCAGTACACGAACCAGACTTTTTAAACTTTTTAAAATATTTTGATTTTATATTTTTTAGATTCGTTAATCTGGGAGTAAACCAAGGTGGCTTTGAAGAGGTAGTCGAAGGAATTGACTTGGGAATACACATATCTAAGAGGGAGTTTAGGGTGTTATAAAAAAAGTTAATAGCAGTATTCATGTCAACCGAGTCATATAAGAAAGACCAATCGGTTGCATAAATAAGCTGATTTTCGGCAGTGAAAAGTGACCAAGAGATGTTCGGCAAATTAAAATCACCCAACACAATATTATCATCACTGTCGATATCATTATCACGCACGTGTGAAGAAACTTCTTTAATACAAGAAATATGTTTCATATAAACTTGAATATCAGAAGAAGGAGGAACATAAGAGCATGAAACAGAAATATTCCGTGTAGGAAAAGACACCTTGACTGAGACAATCTCAGCGTCAGTAGGCGTACTAAAACAGAAAAGTTCTGACTGGAGAGTGGCTTTAACGGCAATTAATACCCCACCACCTCGAGTCAGCCGATCATTTCTATGCAAAATAAAATTATTCGAAAAAACCTCAAAATCAGATATGGTTGAATTTAACCATGTTTCTGAAAATGCGATTATATCCGAATCGAAGGAAGTGCTGGCCATGAAAAGATTTTTGAGTTTTGAAATGAGACCTCTGACATTCTGATAATGAATAGAGACTTGGTCAGAAGAAGAAGTTAGTTTTTTGG
>NW_026996642.1:0-42430 GCF_035044405.1 Drosophila montana | reverse complement strand
ATTAGGTTCGTTTAAATAAATAATTGGATGCACGCCAGGGCTTGTTCATGTTTATACTGAAAATGACTATTTCAATTTGAAGCTTCATGCTTAGCCTATGGGTACATGTATATACTTATGCTGTTATTGGTTAACAGCTACAAAGAGAGAGAGAGTGTGTAGCTTGCATATGCCTGTGTTAGTGAGCATATATATGTTGCTCATGAAATGCCCTCAGACGGGGGATATGCAGCGTAAGCATAAACGGTCAGCTAGAGAGCTAGTGAACCGCACTGCGTAATATGAGCCAGAGCCAATACATTCAAGGGGCTCTGGGTTTGTTTAATGTATAATTGTTATTGTATGCAACAAAGTGCCGCGCATAGTTTATATTTGATTACAGGGTGTTCATTTAAGGCAAATACACACTATAGCAGTTATATAGTTGAGGACTACATTCCCTGGAAGCTATGTGTGGCTAGTGGTCAGCGACAGAGGGTATTGCAAGAATGCTATGATGCACCCACGGCCGGGAAATCTAAGCGTGACGAAAACCGTGTCGAGGTTGGCCCAGAGATACTAGTGGCAGGGGATGTCCCGCGACGCCGCCAAGAACGTGAAATGCTGCAAAGTCTGCCAGAAGTTCAAAAGCGAGAAACTCAAACCGGCCGGTCGCATGTGTAGTGTTCACATGTATACGGGGTGGCGGTCGACACTGCCTTCCACATGGAGTGTCCACGTCCAGTTGTAGACTTTTATGGCATTATTGCCCATAGTGGCTTACGTTTGGACGCGGGGCGTTGGGTTCGGGGGCGCGTACTTCTTGCTTTTTCTCATTTTAGCACGTCGTGGTCGGGGTTTTCCTCGTCCAGTCTGCCTTTCAACTCCAATACTCTGACATGAAGAATATCAAGTACGCTTCAAAAACAAAACAAGATCAAAAACTATCATAAAATTATCTTTATTTCCCTATCCTGTTCATAAGTGTTCCGACAAACACCACTTAACTCAGGACCCAATATGCTCAATGGAGGGAATTGGTGTTAGCTGTCCCTCGCCTCTACCCTCCCTACCATAGCAACCAGAAAATCGTAGGTTGCCCTTATTCTAGACTCTAACGTCTTAACCCATTTCAACAATACTCAGCATGGTACTCGACAGATCAGTTAAAAATATCAAATATAACAAAATCATTTAATTATAGAAAGCGGTAGGTTCCAATATACATGATTATATTACAAGGGAATTATTAATTTCCATAATATTTACCGAAATTATTAAAATCCGAATTCATGATTTAATAATAATAATAAACTAAATTATGTTCAAAAAATACTTTGGTTTTCCAAAATAACTTAACTGAAGAAAACTTTTTGTTTTCGGCTCACGTCGGCAATAGGTTTGATATCAATGCAATGGCAATCTTAAATAAACATATATATAAATATACAACAGATTTACCAAATATAGTACTCACTACTCCAAATAAACTCACTCATACTTCCATTGTTGCGTGCACTTCGCCCCAATATGACGTCAATGTTTGTGTGTGTGGGTATGTGTATTATTGTATGTGTATCATTGTTGCCTTTGTACAAAGAAAGTTAATTGTAAGTATATATATACATATTAATATATATTGATGTGCATAAGAATATCACAACCTTCCCATGGCCAAGTATCTTAATGTTACTACTGATGCTTAACTCTAATATCTATCGACTAATTTTTAATTCATTTTTATCCAATTTATTTCATGTTCGTTCAGTTCCTTAAATTTACTTTAACTCGAAGCTCATGGGAAGAGAATAGGTAGACATCAGCTTATGGCAAAGACAAATTTCAAGTTTAATGTGATGTATGTATGTGTGCTATGAATTTCGTTTCGGTGGCTGCTGTTTTACTATTTGTAATTGCTTTTATCTTTTTTGCTTGTCAAATCACTTTAGCTTTGTTAACTCTAATTCTCATTCTTTTAATAAGTGCGGCGAAGATAGCACAAAGGAAAATATATAGTCATTTACATAACGCAACACAGATTTTAAACCATGATTTTTTGTAAGTCTGATTTTAAATTGGGACGTCGGTATCCTTCAAAATAAGTCGCCATAGCCAGACACAGTTGATGATCTTCATCGAGCAATCTCACAAGTGGTACTGGAGCATGGTTCCGAAATCTTATTGGAGTAGATTTACTACCCTTGTCTCCGAGACAATATCTGCACCAAGAGATGGTAAGAAGGTGACTAGCGCTTGCGCACCAACGCTGTAAAATTTAACAAAGGTCAAACACCAATCTATTGACACTAGGACAATATAAAAATCACCTGCTTCTATCTCTTACACTACTTAGGTATTAAATTACTTTTCCACTTGCACGTCTGCTTCAATACAGCTTTTCTATTCTTTTTATTAATTAATTTAACTTTAGACTTTGTTTTTAATAATTACACTGTTTAATGTTTTTGACGAAAGTACGTCTTTTCGCTGCCAATCTGAGATAAAGACTGGCGCACGCGGTTGGTTCCCTTTATAGGCCTAGCTGTAACAGTGATAAAATCTTTCAGCGATCGCTTCGCAGTTTAACTGCATTATCGTATGATCTGGTTACGTGCCAAATCAGACATCAAAGAAGAATATGCAAAAGTGTGGGAGTGTAGAAATGGTGTTAGGTATTCCACATAAATATATTTGAATGAAACAATCAGCACGTCAGTGCAGTTATGTGGGTATGTTCTGAATGAATTTATTCGGCTTTAAAAATGTGCGCTTAGCCTATGGATATACATATTTACTTATGCTGTTATTGGTTAACAGCTACAAAGAGAGGGAGAGTGAGTAGCTCGCATATGCCTGTATTAGTGAGCATATATATTGCTCACGGAATGCGCTCAGACGGAGCGTGGGGCTAGTGAGGCTAGTGGACCGCGCTGCGTAATATGAGACAAAGCCAATACATAAAGTGGCTCTGGGCTTGTTTACTATATTATTGTTATTGTATGCAACAAAGTGCTGCATACTTTATATTTAAGTACAGGGTATTCTGTAAGGGCATATACGCACTACAGGAGCACAGTGCGAGGGTAGCACCTAAGGTTTCTAGCAACCAACTGTTCCCACTCGGCTCCTACAACGCAAATAAATGAACAAGGTTGTACGAAGAGCTTTTATTTGAAAAATAGACTAGGTGGCCTCATTTCGTTTTATTTGAATGTCTTTCAGATGGTAAACTCCTAGTAATTTGTTCTTACCATCGTCTAATTGATAATAAAACGGACTTAGATTCTTGTGAACTTTAGCTGGCACAAATACTTTTGCTAGTTTCGAGCTAAACCTTTTGCTCGCGTTACTCTGAGTAAAGTTTGCATAAACTGAATCTCCTGCTTTTAACTGTACCCTTCGGCAACGAAGATTGTAAATTCTTGCATTAACTTCGTGCGCTTTGCTTATATTTTCTTTGGACTTCTCATGTGCTAATTGCATGGTATCTGTAAGGCTAAGGGAAACATCGTCGCTTTAAAGATTTAGGTTTCTGAGCAGAATGTAATCTTTTCCGTTCATGATCATATTTTGGCCGAAAACAAGGAAATAAGTTGGAAAGCCTGTGCTTCGGTGTAGCATAGCTATTAATGATGCACTTACTGCATTGAGGTGCACGTCCCAATTAGTGTGGTCTGACCGGTTCAATCCCTCACTTGCATTCATTTATGCCAAAAGTGTAGAAAATCGAAATCTCGATATACTCTGTAATTTTCTGTAAATTTCTTCAGAGGGTAATGAAAATGAAACTTCGTGTTGTGATCTACGACGATCAACAAACCTATGTTACACCTTTTTGTACGAGGATATGGTCCCAACAGGTCGACATATAATCTTTGAAATGGCCTATCTTACCCATTGGAGGCTTAAGGACTATATTTGGGATCTTAGTAGATCTACAATTTCTACAGTTAGCAATGTATGTACGTATCTGGCTCACCATACCTGGCCAAAACAAATACCTTTTAATTTTCTCTACAGTTTTCCCCATGCCGCAGTAGGCTGAGTTAGGTGGATTGATCGCTTCGCGTAATACTTCTGGAACTAAACTTGCAGGTACCCACAGTTTCCATGAGTCCTTCTCTTGCGATTCTATGCTCGTCGCAAATTGTGTTCTCTTGTACACGTAATCATCCATCAACTTTAGATTCGGCAACCTAGCTTGATTCTCTCTTACATAAGCAATTAAAGCTAGATATTCTGGTGCCTTAAAATAAGTTGAGGTCAAATCTATTACAGGGCCTTGTTCATCTACTTCTGCTACTTCTTCTTCGTAAGTTCTAGAGAGAGTATCAGCAACGACGTTTTGGGAACCACTTCGGTGCTGGATATCGAATTTGAATCCCTGTAACTTCATAGACCATCTAGCTAGTCGTCCTGACAAATACTTCTGCTTCATAAGCCATTTAAGAGAAGCATGATCAGTAAATCAGTGAACTCCTGACCTTCTATATATGCTCGAAACTTGAATGCCTTTGAGAATAGCGAGACAATCCAGTTCTGTAACTGAGTAGTTACGCTGAGCTCTCGTAATTTTCGCTGACATATACGCGATCGGTAACTCTGAATCATCTCGAATCTGCGCTAGTACACAGCCTACGCCGTAAGTACATGCATCACAAATCAGAATAAAAGGTTTCGAAAAATTGAGTGTTATTAATTATTTCAGAAGTTCTGTTAACGGATAACTGACGGCGGCTTACTTTTCTACGAAACGCCTATACCATCAGACCAGACCCAAGGAGCGACGTAACTGCTTCACCGTTTTCGGAACAGGAAACACACTGATTGCCTGTATTTTCTCAGGATCCGTTTTAATTTAGCCGTTTCCAATGATAAATCCGAGGAATTTAATTTCTGTCATGCAGAACTTAAATTTGTTAATATTTATAGTTAGGTTTGTTTTCCTTAAACATAACGCAATCTCCTGAAGCAAAATTAGGTGGGAGTCGAACTCATCTGATAACACTAATAAGTCGTCTAAATAAACGAAGTCTTGTGTACGCATACATAAGGCGACAAAATGTTTGCGGCGCGTTGCAAAGGCCAAATGGCATCACCTTGTACTGGTATAATGGTCGATTGGGTATTGTAAAGGCCGTATATTGCCGTGATTTCTCCTCTAACGGTATTTGCAAGAAAGCATGTTTCATGTCTAACCCGGTAATGAATTTAGCTGAAGGTAGTCTACTCAAAATACCATCTATGTGAGGCAAAGAATAGGCATCCTTTTCCGTCACTTTGTTAACACGTCTTGAGTGTAAACATAAGCGACACTTATCTCCGCGTTTAACGAGAACGCAATTGCTACTGCAGGGACTGGTAGAAGGTTCTATTACATCTAGAGCTAACATTTGCTAACTTCTGCAAACATTAGTTTTTCAATGGCCTGAGAGACTGGCCAGTGGCGTTGCTTAACTGGGGTTGCTGAGCCTACATGAATGGAGTGACTAATCAAATTAGTTCTGCCTAAGGCTACTTTAGCATACACTGGGAATCCTCCTATAATGACATCGAGACGGTCCTGTTCCTCTTTAGTTAGCCGACGAAATTTGGGAAGCTCCCTTTGTTCTGATATCTCTGCTTGCTTAGTAATTGTTCCCAACAAGCCAAATTCCTGCCAAAACTAAATACCTAAATACATATCCTATTTAATTCGAATAATGTTTTGAATAACTGATCGAATTCTATTCCCGCTCTTTTTAACAATCGGTTTTGTCCTTATATTAAATTGTAACTTGGGTCGATTTTTGATAAGGCCTGAGGGTTTGCTGGGGATGTATCTATTTGGTGTTGTGTCGTACATAACGCTACAACTTTCCCAAGGGGTTGCGCTTTGTAGAGCATGGCTTGAAAAGTTCTTTGGCTCCGCACTCAAAACAAAAAATACAACGAATCTTCAGGCAATAGTCAAATTAAGTCCGATTTTATCGCAGTTCCAGCAGAGTGGATCTGTCTTAATATCTTTTATTTCTTGAATCTCCGCCTCCACTGGAACAAGCGGCAAATTACCAATGCCTTCGCTTGATAGTTCCGAAACATATGAACGTAATGATCTTCCTTTAAAAGATTAAATATCGCCATAAAATTGCTCGTGTTTTCTTACTTCAAGTCTAAGTTGCGATCTTTTCTGCATGCTAACAATCGGTGTCAGAGTCTCCAAATCTTCTACGGAACTCTTAACAACATGTTTCCCAATTAAAGTTTGTATTTGCGCGATGTAATTTTCAAAACCAATCGCTGGCTGTACCATTAAAGTAAGTATAAATAGTCATTAAGAAGTTGGTAGTCATTACCCAAATCTTGTTTGGTTAGTGATCGCACTCGGTAGAGAAAAATATCCATACGCATACCTTGCTTGGTGCCATCGAAGTTAATTCGCCAGATCTGAATGATACCTGACACCTTTTCTGGATTCACACTAAAGCTTTGACTGGTTCTCTCTCTGCCAAATCTAACCTCCGCTTCACTCAATCTATGAATCAATGTTTCTGGTTCATGTTCTCTAGGTGTTGGTGGTGTTGGATTAGTATCTATCCCATTAGAAGATGGAGGATCACTATTTGAAATCGTCAAATTTGCAAGTTGATTTCGAATAGAAGTCTCAATAGTTTTAGTTAAATATGACAAAATATGGTCCATCAACTGAGTTTGCTGAACGTTCATCATATTCTGAATATAATTAACAATGTCGACTTGAGATCCAAGAGACATGTTACTTTGTGTCTGATCAAGGGTCGGTGCTCTGTTTGTGGATCTAGTCGTCATCCCTCTTTTAGGAGTAGCTCCTCTATGTCTATTCCCCATGCCTCTCCTATTTAATGCATTTCGCTTATTTGCTTCTTGTTCTGCAATGCTAGGTATTGAATCAGTTAGGTTCAACTCCGCTGCTAGAGTGTTATTAGAAAATCTTAACGCAAGAGTTGTACAATCTGTTGTTACAGATTCCACAAAAGGGATCTACCTGCTCTGTGGCGGCTGCAATATTCTCTGTACTTATTTGTACTGCCATTACAAATTTTACACACGCTGAACGCCAAATCAAAATCAGAAACAAAATAATTCTTTTATTTTTCTTTATATATGCAAAGCTGTCTGTCCTTTTCCCAATACTAAAATACTGTTGAAATAATTGGGCAAAATTGGTTTTCCTTTGTTGTCGACTATAATATGTAATGATTACTATAGCTGATTTGGAATTAAGCTTCTCATGAAAAGTAGGTCAATTTCCGAATAGCTCCACATAATTACAATTCCATACCTTCAAAATCGCTTAAGCCAAATTTATACTATTAAAAGGAGTACGTAATATATATAACTAACGTTGGAATACTTTTACAAGTCTATTTTGGTCGACCAATCCAATTCATGAATTGCAGTCGCTAATTCCGAAAATAGTTCTTATAATTATAAACTACGTTTACCTAAGACCCTTTAATTAACTTGAAAACAAATCATATTGAAATTAGGATGGATAACCAGATCATTCCGGGGAAATAGAATCTCAACTAAACTAATCGATCCTTGGCAATTTCGGTGTAGTATTACTCTCAATACACAGAAAAAATATCAGTTATTTTGATATATACCCGTGAAAACCAATTGTAATCTAGGATAGTTGCAAATCATACCCTGCCCCTTAGTTGGGCGCCATTTCTTATGTAGTGTTCGACACTGCCTTCCATAGTGGCTTACGTTTGGACGCGAGGCGTTGGGTTCGGGCTCATTTTAGCACGTCGTGGTCGGGGTTCTTCCTCGCCCAGTCTGCCTTTCAACTCCAATACACTGACATGAAGAATATCAAGTACGCTTCAAAAACAAAACCAGATCAATAACTATCATAAAATTATCTTTATTTCCCTATCCTGTTCATAGTGTTCCGACAAACACCACGAAACTCAGAACCCAATATGCCGAATGGAGGGAACTTGGTGTTAGCTGTCCCTCGCCTCTACCCTCCCTACCATAGCAACCAGAAAATCGTAGGTTGCCCCTATTCGAGTCTCTAACGTCTTAACCCATTTCAACAATATTCAGCATGGTACTCGACAGATCAGTTAAATATTCACCGATTCATATTCAGATATAACAAAATCATTTAATTAAAGAAACCGGTAGGTTCTAATATACTATTCTATTACAAGGGCATTATTATCCATAATATTTACCGAAATTAATCAAATCAGAATTCATGATTTATAATAATAATAATAATAAACTAATTTATGTTCAAAAAAAACTTATTTTCGACTCACGTTGGCAATAGGCTCGATATCCATGCAATGTCAATCGTTAAAATACATATATATAAATACTAGCGGGTATAACCCGGCCTTGCCCGCGGCACGTATGTTATAAAATCAATATTTTCAAAAAGCTTTGAAAATGATTTTGAACCTGATCGGGCGGGAATCAAACAACTTTTATGCAAATCATACAAAACATAAAATTCACCAAAAAAATTTTCGAATTTCATTTTCCACCGAAGGAGTTTAAATTTTGCGAAAAATGTGAAACACGTCTCAAATTATTCTGTTCACCTTATGCAAGCCCTATATTATTCGTTAAAAACAAAAAATGGTTCGGATATACTTTGTGTTGACTATAGAGAGCTAAATTCAAGTACAATCGCAGATAAATACTCGCTGCCACTTATACAGGATCAAATAATCGAGGAGTTAACTATTCCACATGTTTAAATATGGCCAGTAGATACTATCAAATTCCTTTAAATGCTGATTCTATTGAGTATACAGCGTTTGTAACGCCAGATGGCCAATATTTTTTCTTTTTTTGTCTATGCCATTCGGGCTCAAAAACGCGCCCTCTGTTTTTCAACGCTTAGTAATGCAGGCGCTCGGGGATCTGGAATATTAAGGTTATTTCTACTCTTACTGGTAAACAAGTCCTTGTTATTTTTGATCCAAATAATCAAATTGAGTTGCATACAGATGCAAGTTGCAGTGGGTACGGTGCAATTTTGTTACACAAAATTAATAATAAACCCCAGGTAATTGAATACTATAGCAAAACTACTTCACCTGCAGAGTCGAGACACCACTCGTATGAGTTGGAAACTTTAGCAGTTGTAAACGCCATTAAACATTTTCGACACTATCTGTTGGGTAGGAACTTTATTGTTTATACCGACTGTAACTCACTAAAGAAATAAACAAGATTTGACCTTTAGAGCGCAGTGCTGGTGGGCTTATTTGGAGTCATTTACATTCGACATTCAGTACAGAGAAGGGAAAAGAATGGCCCTTGTTGACTTTTTGTCAAGAAATCATATCTTGCTAAATTCTACCTCTGCTGTAAAGGCGATTGAAGAGAAGTGAGTTAACTTGGCCGAAATTTCAAGCAATTGGCTCATTGCTGAACAGCGTCGAGACTCAGACATAGCAGAAATTGTGAGTAAATTGAAAGATTTTTCTCTTGCTGAAGATATTGTGAAAACCTATGAACTAGGGGCAGAAGCTCTTCACCGGAGAATACAGACAAATGGCAGAACACGCTGTTTACCAGTGGTGCCGCGTGCTTTCAGATGGTCCGTTATAAACCAAGTTCCCGAGTCAATAATGCATTTAGGTTTCGAAAAGCCACTCGATAAAGTTTACGATATGTCAAAATATTCAGGAAAAATTCAGGCTAAGCTGCATCCAATCCCGAAAGTCAATATTCATTGGCACACTATCCACATCGACATAACTGGGAAATTGAGTGGCAAGAGTGACCAAAAGGAGTACGTTATTGTTCAAGTAGGCTCGTTTACCAAGTATGTCTACCTATATCATACCTTTAAATTGGACAGTGAGAATTCTATAAATGCTGTTCAATCCGCTGCTTCGTTGTTTGGAGTACCAATCCGAATTATACCTGACCAGGAAAGCTGTTTACCGGGAGTGAAGTTTAGTCAATTGTGTTCAGATCATAAAATAAACTTGCAATTTATTGCCACCGGTGCTAGTCGAGCTAATGGCCAAGTGGAACGGACAATGAGCACGTTGAAAACTATGTTAACGGCGGCTGAAGCTGGAACGCAGTCTGGGCAGGAGGTGCTAGGAGAGGTGCAGTTGGCAATCAATTGTAAAACTAACCGTGTGACAAAGACAAGTCCTCTATAAATGCTATTGTGAAAGGAAGTACGCCATTTAGGATTACTTCCACATAGTGACATAGAAAATGAGGTTGATCTGTCAAACGTAAGATCACAAGCTGAAAAGAATTTTTTAGCTACTGGAGTTTATGACAAAGAAAGATTTGATAAAAACAAAGCAAAAGTACTTAGACACAAAGTTGCAGATTTTGTATTATTTAAAAGCGAAGAGAGGCATCAAACCAAGTTAAGTTCAAAATTCAAGGGCCTTTTGAAATAACACAGGTTTTAGATGGTGACAGGTACATTAACGTCCTTAACCAATAAACGAAATTACAAATATGCACATGAAGATTTAAGATAAGAAGGGGAAGTGTCCGAGGAGCTGAATGTATGAGATGGTTATAATAAAAGAGTTGAAAGTGAAAAAGAAAATATTGAGAATGTTGAACTAACTGAATAACGTGAAGAACACCAATAAGAGTGAAAGATGTTGAATTGTTGGCCAAAGGAAATGGCAGAGTACGTCGACCATGTAATATAATGCAAGGACAAGTGCAAAACATACTGAAAGAAAGCGGTAGGTTCCAATATACATGATTATATTACAAAGGAATTATTAATTTCCATAATATTTACCGAAATTATTCAAATCCGAATTCAGGATTTAATAATAATAATAATAAACTAATTTAAGTTAAAAAAAAATTTGGTTTTCCAAAATAACTTAACTGAAGAAAACTTTTTGTTTTCGGCTCACGTTAACTGAAGAAAACTTTTTGTTTTCAGCTCACGTTGGCAATAGGTTCAATATCAATGCAATGGCAATCGTAAATATACATGTATATAAATATATCAAAATATCACTACTCCAAATAAACTCACTCATACTTCCATCGTTGCGTGCGCTTGGGCCCAATATGACGTCAATGTTTGTGCGTGTGGGTATGTGTATTATTGTATTTGTATTATTTTTGCCTTTGTACAAAGAAAGTTAATTATAAGTATATATATATATATATATATATATTGATGTGCAGAAGAATATCACAACCTTACCATGGCCAAGTATCTTAATGTTCAGTTCCTTAAATTTACTTTAACTCCAAGCTCATGGGAAGAGAATAGGTAAACATCAGCTGTTCAATGTGATGTATGTATGTGTGCTATGAATTTCGTTTCGGTGGCTGCTGTTTTACTATTTGTAATTTCTTTTATCTTCTTTGCTTGTCAATTCACTTTAGCTTTGTCAACTCTAATTCTCATTCTTTTAATAAGTGCGCCGAAGGTAGCACAAAGGAAAATAAATAGTCATTTACTACTACGCAACACAGATTTTAAGCCATGATTTTTTGTAAGTCTGAATAAAAATTGGGACGTCGGTATCCATCTAAATAAGTCGTCTATAGCCAGACACATTTGATGATCTTCATCGAGCAATCTCACAAGTGGCCCTGGAGCATGGTTCCGAAATCTTCTTGGAGTAGATATACTACCCTTGTCTCCGAGCCAATATATACACTAAGAGATGGTGCCACGTACCACGTGGCTATAAAATTTGACACTAGGCCAATATAAAAATCATCTGTTTCAATCTCTTCCACTATTTCGGTACTAAATTACTTATCCACTTGCACGTCTGCTTCAATACAACTTTTCTATCCTTTTTATTATTTATCTCAACTTTAGACTTTGTTTTTAATAATTACAATGTTTTTAATCTTTTTGACGACAGTACGTCTTTTCGCTGCCAATCTGAACTTAAGACTGTCGCACGCTGTCGTCCGTTCCCTTTTTAGGTCTAGCTGTAACGGTGATAAAAGCTTTCAGTGATCGCTCCGCAGCTTAACTGCATTATCGTATGATCAGCTTACGTGCCAAATCAGGCATCAAAGAAGAATATGCAAATGTATGGGAGCAAATTGCGAAGGTAGCACATTAACTTTCTAGCAACCAAGAACTGTTCCCACTCGGTTACTACACATGCTGACGAGACAGGTAGCGGAGCTGATGACAGTGCTCTGAGCGGATTTCCTCGGGCCCCTTCAACACAATGCTACTGGTGTTCCATGATGCTTTCTCGAAGTGAGTGGAACTAGTCTGTCTCAGGCGGGCTATGGCGGCGCACTTGCAGACAGCGTTCCGAGAGAGGATTTTGAGTAGGTTTGGGGTTTCCAAGAAGTTCGTGTGCGACAAAGGGGTACAGTCTATAAGCCGTAGCTTCAAGGCTTTTCTGGAGTCCCTGGGTGTAGAGGTCCAGAGTACCGCCCCACAGTAATCTCCAGCGTGCATCAAAGGACTAGGGCAGACACTACAACCTGCGGAGTCGAGAGTGGCGGCCTTCGTTGGACTCGATGGTCCTGTTACGGCGGCACCAACTGTCCAACGACGCTGAGGGCCCAACAGGACACCAAGTACGTGTCGCCTAACATTGTGCGCCTAGTGAGGCCAGGCTAACGGAGAAGAGGGTGGCAAATATCCCGCAGCTGAAGCCGTTTTACCAAGAGATTACCGTAGTCGGAGAAGGACCAGACCCGATGGACGTGGGAGAGGAAGAACAAGTTTACGAATAAGTCGAATTTACATCTTCGAAGTAAGGCGTAAGTAAGTAAGTGTGAGGCGGCCACTAAGGTAGCCACCCCACAGTTCATAATTATAGTTAAAGGATATAAGTATTGTATAGTATAAGCATTGTATTAGTAATGAAGTCAGGAGCCCAGTTCAATTAAGTTTGAATTTAACCACCGGTCGCTGCAGCAACCGATCGGTTGCTCAACACCGTCTTCGAGAGCGCAACTTTAATTCGGCGGCAAAGAGCGAAAGCTCCGAGGCCAAGTTGCGAAAGCTTGCGGCTTGCCGGTACTTTGTGATCGAGTGTCACGTCGAGTATACGCTATATCAAGGAAGAGAAAGAAAAGATACTTAGAGTGTGCACCGGAGTCCTAGGGCTCCGAACAGTGCGGCAGGGCCTTAGATTAGGGAACCAAGTATGGTAGCGCCTAATAAATAATAAACAGGGAAATAGGCAACAAAAATGTGTGCAAAATCGAGCACTCAAAGCCAGACGGGCGACGTCGTGACCACGCTTGCACACTTGTGTGCAAACGCGCGGCGCAGTCGACGTCGGCTTCGAAGGGCCGTTAAGGCGTCGAGACAGCGGCTGTACAGTGGGACGAATTCAACTCCCTCGTGGTGAAAAGTTGAATTCGTCAGTACACTTGGCAAGAGCAATGAGAACGGGTGCCTTTAATAATAAATAAAACAGAGTGAACAATAAGAACAGAAAAGCACACAAAAAGTTAAATGGACGAGGATTAAAAGTTAAAAGAACATCAAATGAATTATTTGTTTTTTTATTTTGGATGGTAAAAAGTTAAAAGATCATTTTTTGCGGGACGTTTATTATTATATTTTTTTGTTGTTTTTTTTAAAGTTTTGTGAAAAACAAAAACATAAAAAAAGAACAAAAAAAAACTTAGACAAAGAAATAATAAAATAAATAAATGAAAAGAAGAATATTTACATGCGGAAAAGATAAGTGTGAGATAAGCAAACCTACGGAGCGAGAAGCGCCAACCCACCAACAGAAATCCGAAGTACATAGAGTGAGTAATAAGAACTCAAAATCCATTCAGGTGAGTGCCAAAATCCGGGGTAGACGTGCGCTGGATCCACCAGCGGCGCAAGGAGGAACTGGTAGTGATCGCCCATGAGTTCGGGCTGAAAAAGGAAGGGCGCGTGGAGGAGCTTCGTAATCGGCTATCCACTTTCGTGCAGGATAGCGGCCATAAATCCGAAATTTAGGCTCGGCTTGACAAGTTAGAGGCTCAATACGTCAAAACGTTAGAGCCGCCATCCGGGGCGTCCTATTCGACGTGGGTGGACGGCCGCGTCAAAACTCGCAGCACGACCTTAGGAGCTCACAATTGTACGACCGTCCACAGGTGCTTACCCCTTACCTTAGCCGCCATGACTTCAGGAGAGATGAAGCCCGCCGAGCAACAGCGATCGACTTAGAGGTAGGGCGGACCCTTGCCGACCCGGATAGTGTTCGCTACAATCCCAGGCCATATTCCCAGTCGGAGGGTTGGTCTCTCGCAAACGTGCCGGAACAATTCCGGAAGTGGGGTATGAGATACGATGGCCGCTCCGACCTCTTGGGTTCCTAGAGGACCGGGTATGGTCCGCGGCAGGCATGTCGTAGGTGCGCACAGGAGGGGCACTTTGCCAGGGAATGTCCCAACGTACCCGTGTTGTTCTGTTGGATATGTGGGAACCGGGCATGAGTAGCCAGGATTGTTGTCGCCGCACGGAGGTAGAAAACGGGCAACAGCGACGCCCAGGCCAGGATCGGGTCAGCGACGATACACACGGGACTCGGTAATAGGACACCCACTGAAGGTCGATAGTGGCCGGATCTACGCTACGGTAGAGAGTAGCGGACGAACGACGCCTGCTACCATTGATACCGGAGCCATTCGCAGCTTTATGAGTGAAGATTGCGTACGCAAGTGGACGATTCGCGGAAGAGCAGAGATCATACAGGCGCGCATTCGTCTGGCAGATGGGTCCACGCTCGAAGTAGGGATGCCCTCTATGCTAGATCACGACATCCTGGCGATGGGTTTCTTATCAGCCAGAGACAATGCATTCAAGTGGCTCTGGGCTTGTTTAATGTATAATTGTTATTGTGTGCAACTAAGTGCCGCATACTATATATTTGAATGCAGGGTGTTCACCTAAGGCATATACACACTACACCCCTTTTAGAGGAATAACGTAATATAATGTAGATATTTTTAATTGATTGTAATGTTTTGAAAAAGTGTAAAAATATTAAAGTTTAAAAATATAAAAATAAAGATGTATAAAAATTAATTATTAGGAATTTTATTTTTGTGTTTTGTTTTGGCTGATCAGGCCGTTTTTATATAAATATATCTTTGTGTTTTGTAAATATGTAAAATGTAAAGATATTATTCATTTTTATAATAATAAGAATATTCTTATGCATGGCCACACTGAAATGATTATGAAATACAAATTTTCAACCTATCCTTATGAACTTTCTGTTGTTTATTCTTATTATTTTTGGAATTTAACCGCCGGCTGCGGTCGAGAGCGCAGCGTCAATTCGGCGGCAAAGAGCGAAAGCTCCGAGGCGAAGTTGCGAATGCGAGCGTGCCGGCACTTTTGATCGAGCGTCAGGGTGAGTACACGCATATCAAGGAAGAGAAAGAAAAGATTCTTAGAGTGTGCAGCGGAGCGCTAGGTCCGAACAGTGCGGCAGGGCCTTAGCTTAGGAAACCAAGTATGGTAGCGCCTAATAAATAACAAGCAGGGTAAATGAATAAAAATGACGTTAGTTAAGAAAGTCTGCTAGTTCTTTTTATGTCTTACTAGACTTATTCTCGAAAATCGGCATTAGCTGATGTTTAACATAACCCTCTTTCCCAATCTAAAGTGCAGTGAATCTGGTGCGAGACTATTGCCCGGTAGTGTAGATGGTACGAGGCTATTGCCCGGTAGTGTAGGCGGTAAGAGGCTATTACCCGATAGTGTAGGCGGTACGAGGCTATTGCCCGGTAGTTGATGGGTTGAGGTTGCTGTCTGGTAATGTGGGTAGTTCGTAGCACTCTCCTCCTCTCCCCCCTAAACCCACGGACCTAGCAAATCAACAAATATTTTGTAAATTGCTGACCGTGGTGAGACTGAGATCTGTACCCCGGCCAGTAGCTACCTTACAAGTCAATGTTTTAAATGGCGTACCTCGAGACTTTGAGCAACGGATACGACTTGTGGCTCGAGGACTTCTGGCCACCACATAGATGCAGGCTCCAGAGCACCACTCTACGAAACGAGACGTGCCGAATGTTCCGAAAGCTGCTGCTTAGCTCCCTCTCTTTAGTCCCAAGTCAATTATTAGGTATGACTGGTCCCAAAAGTCCAAGCGGATCATTGTGTAATATGTTCTCTTTGAGTTGTTCATATATTACTTTGAAAAGTGAAAACACGTCTGTGCTTCATTGAGTGTATTTTTATAATGTTCTTTATTTCTATGAAGTGCTTAGCCTTAAACATAAGCTGTATATATTTATAGCTCTGTCGCAGCAGAGCGTTCTTAGAGAGAGAGTGTGTAGCTTGCATATGCCTGTGTTAGTGAGCATATATAGGCTGCTCATGGAGTGCGCTCCAGGCGGAGCGTGGGATATGTAGCGTAAGCATAAACGGTCTGCTAGAGGGCTGAGTAATATGAGCCAGGGCCAACACATTCAAGTGGCTCTGGGCTGTTTAGTGTATAATTGTTATTGTATGCAACAAAGTGCCGCATACTATATATTTGAATACAGGGTGTGCATTTAAGGCATATACACACTACGCCTACCCTTTTTAGAGGAATAACGTAATATATTGTACTTATTTTTAATTGATTGTAATTTTTTGAAAAAATGTAAATTATATTAAAAATTAAAAATTATTAATTATTTTATTTTATTAATTATTATACATTCCAATCAGCTTTATAAACTGATATATATGAGCGTATGTATTCATTAAAAGTTCTATGGCTTCTTTCTACTGTTCCAACTGTTTGGTGATGATGTGCCATAGACGTTATGTTGTCTACTTTTAAATATTTGCACAAACCATTTATAATCGGATTCTTATATTCTGTTCCCATGTCCGTAATGAACGGCTTCATTGGAAGGTAGCAGACCAATAGTGTCCACTTTCACTCTGTCGAAAGAACTTATTGTTATTTTCATTTTTGGACATTTTTGACATTTTCTTTTTTTTCAACGTGTTGGCAAGTTGCTCTGTTTGCTGAAAACTAACTCATATGGGCATAGGTATGTTCCATAGAGGGGTAGTGTTGAAACCGTAAACAAAATATTGGAGCCATACATCCCAATCAGTTTTATCAACCGATATATAAGAACGTATGTATTCGTTGAAAGTTCTATGCCTTCTCTCTACTGTTCCAACTATCTGGTGGTGGTGTGCTTTTGACGTTAAATTGTCTATCTTTAAGTATTTGCACAGGTATTAATAACAGAATTTTTATATTCAGTTCTCATGTCCAAAATGAATAGACATTATAGCTTCTTTTTCTTTTTGTTTTCTATTAGGGTCACCGGCTTGAGAAGCGCTACTCTGAGTTTTTAAGATTTTTATTGCCCATTTGTTTAAAAGTATCGATTGAAATAAATTTAAAGATCTTTTCGCTCGGCGCCACTTTGAGTTTGGTGATTCCTAATACACCGGCTTCTTTTTCAAGCCTTTGGAAAAATTGACCTAAGTCTAATATACCATAGGTATAAAGGTCGGTAATCTCAATTCTTGCAATAATATTTTTACCATATTTTAAAATTCATAGCGTATTTGATATGTGCAAGGTCACTATATTTCGTATATCGTCGATTTTGATGAAGCGTTAGAAGCGTTATCAAGGTTTTGCTTTGGCAAAATTTCTTGTTCCTTTCCTGCGCAGGGTATACTTAATAACGTTCACTATACACAACGTTCACTGATACACAACAATAAAGAAAAATTAAATACCCAACATTGTTCGTATGTATCAAGATTTTTGCATAGGTTGAAAACAAACCTAAATAGCATTAAATCAAAATATGCACTAGACATAACAATACCTTCGATTTTGAATACCCCAGTATTATTTGAAGAAGATACAAACACCGACTTAGAGACATTAAGCGATTCTGAAATAGCAAGCGGTTCAGAGAAATATATAAAAGAAAAAGATCTACACGATCTTACGATACCAGCGGTAATCACATTACCCGAGCTATCTTAGTCTGAACAAGAGTTTATAATTGAAGACAAAACTTTAAATATGGCCATGACACAAGTAGAATTCCTTAAACTAGCCTCTTCACTCATACCTGAGTTTAGTGGAAAGTCTAAGGATTTACAAAGTTTCATTGATGCTCTTAATTTAGTGGATTCACTAAAAGGAACACATGAAACTACAGCAGTAAGCCTAATAAAAACTAGACTCAAAGGCCATGTTCGAAACCTAATCAATACAGAACAAAAAATTATGGCTATAATAGACAAACTTAAAAGCGGCATAAAAGGCGAATCAGCAAAAGCATTATCCGCTAAATTGTTTAACCTGCAGCAAAAGCAAAAGACAGCAAGTCAATATATTCAAGAAGTTGAACAGTTGACGAAGGCTTTGCAAGTAGCACATATGGTAAACGGTGTATCACAAGAATACGCTGAAGAACTTAGCCTACAAGTTGCTGTAAAATCCATTATAACAAACAGCACAATCGACGAAGTTAGGTCTGTAATGAAATCACGAAATTTCAATAACATGAGTGAGGATACAACTGTCTTTGTCGATAGCTGCACAGACACAATAGGACATCCAAACACTCACCATCAGAGAAATAGACCCAACCGAGGCAATAACAGCGGAAACAACCGCGGAAATTACCAAAATAATGGTAATAAGTATTATAATAATTATAATAATAATGGCAACAATAGACAGGGAGGCCAATTTAGAGGAAACTCTAGAGGTCGTAGTAACTCAAACGGAGGCCACAACAATAACAATAACAATAATGTGAGAGTAGCCCAAAATACATCGGGAAACTCCCAACAGCCCTTAAGTACACAGCAATAGATAGTAAAAAGGTTCATTCGATTAATCTTAGTGTAAATATATTCGTAACATTAACAAATGTTGCTGCAGGCAAGAAACTAACATTTTTGATAGATAATGGTGCTTTCAATGATATAAACATTAATAATAAAGTTAATATTCAGGGAATCAATCAAGCATTGATTCAATCCAAAGGACTAACATCTTTAGAAATACAAACAACTAATTATATAATTCCACACAACTTCCAAATCGTCGATTCAACTATTTCTGTACCGTGTGATGGAATTTTAGGCATAGATTTTATTAAAAAATATAATTGTCAATTAGATTTTACACCTTTAAAAGATCTGCTGATAGTAGGACCAGATAATCTAAATTATCCTATCTATGTTCCCATAACTTACAGCTCCGGTAATAATACAATAGTGTTACCGGCTGTTATGTCAAAGTTAACAAAAAATTTTCCAACACTTTTTAATAAACAATTAAAAGAACTCTGTTGTCAATATACAGACATATTCGGACTTGAAACCGAACCAATTACAACAAATAATTTTTATAAGCAGAAACTAAGATTAAAAGATGATGAACCTATGTATATAAAAAATTATAGAAATCGTCATAGTCAAAAAGCCGAGATTCAAGCTCAGGTCGACAAATTAATTAAAGATAAAATAGTCGAACCTTCCGTTTCAGAATACAACAGCCCATTGTTACTAGTACCCAAAAAATCAATAGATAACGAAAAGAAAAAATGGCGATTAGTAATTGACTATCGTCAAATTAATAAAAATTTATTAGCCGATAAATAGCCGAAGGTAGAGCAAAATATTTCTCTTGCCTTGACTTAATGTCAGGATTCCATCAGATTGAGCTAGACGAAAACTCTAGAGATATAACATCTTTTTCATCGAGGCTCTTATCGCTTCACGCGATTACCATTTGGTTTGAAAATAGCGCCAAATTCATTCCAAAGAATGATTACTATTGCATTCTCTGGACTTGAACCCTCACAAGCATTCCTTTATTTTTATTTATCGGTTGTTCCGAAAAACACATGATTAACAGTTTAACCCTTGCAGAGGGTATTATAATTATGAAATGTGTAACGCATAGAAGGAGACATCTCCGACCCCATAAAGTATATATATTCTTGATCAGTATCAACAGCCGAGTTGATATAGCCATGTCCGACTGTCTGTTTCTATGCGAACTTGTCTCTCAGTTTTAAAGCTATCTTTATGAAACTTTGCAGAATTCCCTCTTTCGGTTGCACGCAGTTCATATGTCAGAACCAGCTGGATCGGACCACTATATCATATAGCTGCCATAGGAACGATCGGTCGAAAAGTATGTTCTTGTATGAAAAACATTTTTGTTTATAAAGTTATCTTGACTAAACTTGGTATTTATTAGTTTTACTACGCTCCCCATATATATGCAAAATCCTATTAAGATCGGACAACTATATCATATAGCTGCCATAGGAACGATCGGTCGAAAATTAAGTTTTTGTATGGAACATTTCAAGATATCTTGACCAAACTCGGCATTTATTAGTTTTACTATGCTCCCTCCACTTATGCAAAATCTTATTCACATCGGGCTACTATATCATATAGCTGCCATAGGAACGATCGGTCGAAAATTAAGTTGTTGTATGGAAACCTGTTTTGTTTTTCAAGATATCTTAACCATACTCGGCATTAACTATTTTCCCTGTGCTTCTTAGATACGGGCAAAGCACTATGAGCATTTTGAAAAGGTTGGGTATGCAAGGGTATTAAATCTTCGGTGTGCCGAAGCACTTCTTTCTCGTTTATGCATGAAGTCACATTCCTGGGACACATTCCTGACACAGATAAAGGAATCTTGCCAGATGACAAAAAATTCGATGCCATATTAAATTATCCAGTCCCTCATGACTCGGACAGCGCTAGATTTTGTAATTACTACAGACGATTCATCAAAAATGTTGCCAATTATTCTAGGCATATAGCAAGATTAAATAAAAAGAATGTCCCAATTGAATGGACTGATGAATGTCAAATGCATTTGAATATCTTAAAGCTCAACTAATAAAACCAACTCTGTTACAATATCCAGATTTTACAAAAGAATTTTGTATAATCACGGATGCAAGTAAGCAAGCTTGTGGTGCAGTGTTAACACAAACCCACAATGGAATTCAACTTCCGGTAGCTTACACATCGAAACAATTAACAAAAGGAGAAAGTAATAAGAGTACGACGGAACAAAAGTTAACAGCTATTCATTGGGCTGTTGTGCGTATATGCCCTTACAGAATACCCTGTACTTAAATATAAAGTATGCAGCACTTTGTTGCATACAATAACAATAATATAGTAAACAAGCCCAGAGCCACATTATGTATTGGCTCGGTCTCATATTACGCAGCGCGGTTCACTAGCCTCACTAGCTGACCGTTTATGCTTATGCTGCATATCCCACGCTCCGTCTGAGCGCATTCCGTGAGCAATATATATGCTCACTAATACAGGCATATGCGAGCTACTCACTCTCCCTCTCTTTGTAGCTGTTAACGAATAACAGCATAAGTATATATGTATATCCATAGGCTAAGCGAACATTATAAAAACTGAATAAATTCATTCTGAACCAATATACTAAACAGCACTGACGTGCTGGCTTTTTCATTTAAAGAGTGTTCTTTTTACATGGCGACCGTGACAAGTGTCACGAACATGTTAAAAAGTAATAGTGCAAATAAATATAAAATATAAAATTGGAAACCGGAGGTGCAGCAGCGGCAGCAGCAACAGCCTAATTCTTCACACAGACCAAGACCGTTACCCTGCTCTGGCGTGAAACCGATGTCACCCACACTCAGGCGGCCGTGGCCATGCCCACCATAAAGTAGACACACACACACACACGCAAATAATAACTACAACCTGCTTGGAGCTGGACTGGAGCTGGAAAAAACAAAAATATACTGAGTGAGTACAGGGCATGAGCTCTAAGGCAAAAAATAAGCCAAGACGCAGTGGCATTAAGGAGCGAATCAGACGGAGAAAGTCTGAAATCGTAAGACTCCTTTATAAATGCAAAAATCCCCTCCCATGGGACACTGCAGTGAAACTAAATGACGAACTCGAACATCTCGAGTCGTTATTAAAATCAAAGAGCGAGCCCTGTCCCTCAGATATAAATATAAAAAAACTAACAAAGAATCATCGTCCACCGCCAAGACAGATACCAGCACGCCCACGCAGATGCCCACCAGATTGTGAGGGCCCCCTCTACAGCCCCCATTGCGAGGGCACCTGCCGCACTAAGGAAGCAGAGTCAACCAACGCATGAGAGGCAAACCGCCGCTTATGCCTACGAGGGAATACTAAGCAACTAAGACGAGTTGCATGAGAGGCAAACCGCCGCTTATGCCTACGAGGGAATACTAAGCAACTAAGACGAGTTGCATGAGAGGCAAACCGCCCCTTATGCCTACGTGGGAAGAAGAAGACCCTATAACAACAGTACCGGCAGCGCCCAACGTATTAAACTAAATAGTAATAAATAAAACTTAAAAATTGTAATGCCCGACGACAATTGAGTCGACCGGCAAGACGTTTGGCCCGTACAGCCATTCGAAACAATAGGTAGGAAAAATACAGATTGTAAAAAAAAAAATTAAGATGCGTTTTAAGCAGAAAACAAACAAGCAAAACAAAACCCGACTTGTAAACAATAAAAGCATCAAATTTAATAATTATATGTAATAAAACCTCAAAATGAACGATACAAACAACAACTTGTCTTGTAAAACTAAACGAAAACAAATTTAACATTACGCATTTGTAAATTTTTTTAAGATAATTCCTTTTTAATTTTATGTATGATCCCATATTATATATGAATATTAATATTAAAAGAAAAAAAAAGCTTAACAAAAAAAATGGTCTTCTGCCTAGATTAAACCGAAAAAAAATATATATATATCTAATTGTACATAAGTACAAAAAAAAAAATTACTAAACTTTGAGAATATACAAGAATTTTAAATTGAAAAGAGGAAATTAAAAAGTAATAATTCGTTCAGTTGGAATATAAAGAAATAAGTGCTCCGTTTGTCTCATTAGGTAATTCAAAATTATGATCAAGAATTAGCATGATTGAGGACACGATTAACAAAGTATATAACGACTATACAGACTTTCGTATGCGAGCCATACAAATTTTGCAAAGGCATAGAGAATTCATATCAGTATATGAGTTCGAATCCGAATATATAGAAACATTCGGCACAGTGACAAGTCCACTCTATTCATGTTCTAAAATAGAGAGCGGAATAATCTTGTCTACACTACCCTACGTCAAAATAAAAACAATTATTGACGAGCATCCGATTCTAGGGCAGACAACAATTGTCTTAGTACGTCTGCATAGGTAGTAGTCAAATCAAAAAGCAAGAGTATTTATATAGGAATATGGGGGGAAAACAATCAAAGGCAGATGATAACACTGCCAATGTAGTTAACGTGGTAGAAGTCGTAGACACCACTCCCCATGTGCAGTTAACAAACATACTGCTAATAATACTCATTGTAATAGCCTCAGTAAACATCCTTCTGAAGATTTATCTTCTTCATAAAAAATCACTGAGGAAGCGTTACATGAGTCGAGCCAACGACTTAGACAAGGTCTAAGCCACTGCTTAAATAAAATATTTAAGTAGCGGAAGTTTACATGGACTGGTCCCAAATAGTAGAAAAGATAAAGCGGCATAGGGAAAATTTCGATAAATCATACAAGTGCCTTAATAAAAGCGCACCAGTTTTAAGACCCACCATAATTAAACATACTGAGATCCTTGTATATGAGTACAATGAAATCAGGAGTCTAGTTACCGAGTGTCAAAATAAACTGACAAGTTTACACAGAGTCCAAACTTCAGACGTTTTACAGCGTCTAAGGGATAATCTGGTAAACTTAAATAAAAAGTATGATCTCCAGCTTTATCTACCATCGGTGTTAAATACACCGGTAACATTTGATAAGTCACTACTGACAAACGACCAAATAGAAGACACAAAATTAGTAAACATGGCACAAACAGTTGTAGAATTTATCAAGCTAGCCACATCTCTGATACCAGAGTTTGACGGTAAGCCGGAAAATCTACAAAGTTTTCTAGATTCTTTGAATCTATTAGAAACCTTAAAAGGCACACATGAGCTAACGGCCATAAGCCTTATAAAAACAAAGCTAAAAGGCCATGCGAGAAATTTAATAAGTAATGAGCAGACAATTGCTGCAATCATTACGCAACTATCAAATGCAGTAAAAGGAGAATCGGTAGAAGTTGTATCTGCTAAGCTTCTTAATTTGCAACAGAAAAATAAAACGGCTAACCAATACACCCAAGAGGTGGAAAAACTGGCAAAGGCCCTTGAAGGCGCCTATATCAGTGAAGGTCTAAGCCAATCACTAGCAAACAAATACAGCACTACAACAGCTGTAAAAGCTATGACCCAAAATTGTTCAATTGATAAGGTAAAACTTATCATGCAGGCAGGCACATTCATAAATATGAATGATGCAGTCTCCAAATTTGTTAATAGCTGCACGGAGATAACAGGTCAAAGTAACACTGTCCTGTATTATCGACGAGGTGCAAACAATAATAATAGAGGAGGCCGAGGTTATAATCGTGGCAGAAATTACAACCACAACAATTATAACCGAGGCGGTAACAACAATAACAATAATTACAATAACCGTGGAGGAAGACGAGGCCAAAATAGAGGAAGAGGCCGAGGTAACTACAACCAAGGTTATAATAGTAACAATGTGAGAATGGCGCAAAATACGCCGGAAAACTCTCAGAACCCTTTAGGAAACAACCAGTAAATGTAAAGGTTCATTCCATCAATTACAGTCTTAATATATTTGTCACTTTTTATAATCATTCAACTGAAAATAAACTCACATTCCTAATAGATACTGGTGCAGATATCTCACTTTTAAAAATAAATTCAGACAATTTCAAAATTCAAGAAGAAAAAATTATAAACATCCAAGGCATAGGCCAAGGTGTAATAAAATCTCAAGGAACAACTTCAATAGAACTTCAATCAACAAAATATATTATTCCACACGAATTTCATTTAGTAGATTCCGATTTTTCAATACCGTGTGATGGAATAATAGGCATTGATTTTATTAAAAAATTCAATTGTCAATTAGATTTCAAACCAAGTGAAGACTGGTTTATAATTAGACCTCAAAATTTAAATTATCCAATTTATGTTCCGATAACATATAGTGCTGGCAACAATACAGTTCTCTTGCCAGCCAGATCCCAAGTAATTCGAAAAATAGACATTAATACAGTAAATGATTATATATTTGTTCCTAATCAAGAAATACATAATGGAATTTATGTTGCAAATACAATAGCAGCATCCAAACATGTATACATTCGCCTTCTAAACACAACTAATTTCGACCAATTGGTCAAAGTAAACAAAATCCAATATGAAAATTTAACAGATTACGACATTCATAGCACTAATCCAGAAAATAGAAGCGAACAAGTACTTTCAAAATTAAAGAAAAATTTTCCAGAACAATTCAAAAGTCAACTAACAGAATTATGCACCAAGTATAGTGATGTGTTCGGACTGGAAACCGAACCAATAGCGACAAATAATTTCTATAAACAAACATTAAGACTTAAAGATGATGAACCCATTTATATTAAAAACTACAGAAGCCCGCATAGCCACGTTAAAGAAATTCAAAAACAAGTAGGGAAATTAATAAACGACAAAATCGTAGAACCGTCTGTATCCGAGTATAACAGCCCACTCTTGTTAGTTCCGAAAAAATCATTACCAAATTCGGAAGAAAAGAAATGGCGATTAGTAATTGACTATCGCCAAATCAACAAAAAACTACTTTCTGATAAATTCCCGCTCCCCAGAATTGATGATATTCTAGACCAACTGGGCAGAGCTAAATACTTTTCATGCCTTGACTTAATGTCAGGTTTCCACCAAATTGAACTTGAAGAAAATTCAAGAAATATAACATCTTTTTCAACGAGCAATGGCTCATATCGCTTCACGCGATTACCATTTGGTCTTAAAATAGCACCAAATTCATTTCAGAGAATGATGACTATAGCATTCTCGGGTTTAGAACCCTCTCAGGCATTCCTTTATATGGATGACTTAATGGTGATAGGATGTTCCGAAAAACACATGATTAAAAACTTAACTGATGTTTTTAATGTATGTAGGAAATATAACCTAAAGTTGCATCCAGAAAAATGTTCATTTTTCATGCATGAAGTGACATTTTTAGGTCACAAATGCACTGACAAAGGAGTATTGCCAGATGACAAGAAATTTGACGTCATCAAAAATTATCCTGTCCCTCATGATGCGGACAGCGCGAGACGATTTGTAGCATTCTGCAATTATTATCGTCGATTTATAAAAAACTTCGCCGATTATTCACGGCACATAACTAGATTATGTAAAAAGAATGTTCCTTTTGAATGGTCAAGTGAATGCCAAAACGCATTCCAATACCTTAAAGAAAAGCTTATGCACCCCACATTATTACAATATCCTGATTTTCGCAAAGAATTTTGCATTATAACAGATGCCAGTAAACAAGCTTGCGGAGCAGTTCTAACTCAGAACCGTGACGGAATTCAGCTCCCAATAGCTTATGCATCTCGTTCATTTACAAAAGGGGAAAGCAATAAGAGCACAACAGAACAAGAGTTAGCGGCAATTCATTGGGCAATTACCCATTTTAGACCATATATTTATGGCAAACACTTTACTATTAAAACGGATCACAGACCATTGACATATCTTTTTTCTATGACTAATCCCAGTTCTAAATTAACTCGCATGCGGCTAGAGCTTGAAGAATACGACTTCACAGTAGAATACCTAAAGGGGAAAGATAATTTCGTAGCAGACGCACTTTCGCGTATTAATATAAAAGAACTCAAAGATATGCAACATAAAGTCCTGAAAGTCACTACCAGGCGACAAAGTAGACAAAATAAAAACTGTACAGTAGAAAATTATGAACTTCTGCCAAGGCAAAGTCAAAAAAATGTATCTAAGCCCAACGTACATGAAGTCATTACAAATGATGAAGTACGAAAAGTAGTGACCTTGCGCATAACAGCATCTAAATGTTTATTTAAACATGGAAATAAAATTATCGCAAGAATTGAAGTTAGCGATTTATATACTAATGGAGTTCTCGACCTAGGTCAGTTCTTCCAAAGAGTCGAAAAAGAGGCCGGTATATTAAAAATCAGCCAACTCAAGGTGGCACCGAGCGAAAAGATCTTTGAATCAGTTTCAATAGATTCTTTTAAAAATATGGGCAATAAAATATTAAAATCTTTAAGAGTAGCGCTACTCCAGCCGGTGACCCAAATAAAAGATGAAAAAGAGATACAACAAATATTGTCTACATACCATGACGACCCAATTCAAGGAGGTCATAGCGGCATAACAAGAACGTTAGCGAAAATAAAAAGACACTACTACTGGAAAAATATGACACGTCATATAAAAGAGTACGTACGTAGATGTCAAAAATGCCAAATGTCTAAAACAAAGACGCACACAAAAACTCCTCTGACTCTCACAGAAACACCTGTGAATGCTTTCGATATAGTGATAGTGGATACAGTTGGTCCGCTACCCAAATCGGAAAATGGTAATGAATACATAGTCACATTAATATGTGACCTTACAAAATATTTAGTAGCCATTCCAATAAAAAGCAAAAGCGCAAATAATGTCGCAAAAGCTATATTCGAAAATTTCATACTCAAGTTTGGTCCAATGAAGACGTTCATCTCGGACATGGGAACAGAGTATAAAAACCAGATTTTAACTGATTTATGCAAGTATTTGAAGATCAAGAATCTCACCTCTACTGCATATCATCATCAAACATTAGGGACAATAGAACGAAGTCATCGAACTTTTAATGAATACATTCGTTCATACATCTCTGCAGACAAATCTGATTGGGATGTCTGGATTCAATATTTCACTTATTGCTTCAACACGACACCATCAGCAACGCATGAGTATTGTCCATACGAACTAGTATTTGGCAGACTACCGAAACAGTTCATAGATTTAAACAAAACTAATTACATAGATCCTATTTATAATTTAGATGACTATTCTAAGGAAATAAAGTTTAGATTAGAAATAGCATACAAAAGAGCTAGAATTATGTTAGAAAAAGCCAAGGCTTATAGGAAATTAGCATATGACGAAAAAACAAAAAACTTTGAATTAAAAGTAGGAGATAAAGTACTTATAAGAAACGAAACAGGGCACAAATTAGACCCAGTATATTTAGGACCATATATAGTAGAGAAAATAGAAGATAATGACAACATTTTTATTAAAGATAGTAAAGATAAAAAACAAAAAGTTCATAAGAATAGATTAAAAATTTTTAATTCTTAATAATCCAAAATTCTCTTTAGGAATTCGAACTCCAAAAAATACACAAAAAAAAAATAATAAAATAAAAATATATGACGGCCTGATCAACCGAATGAAAAAAAAATTTTTACAAATAAACGAATTATAAATTTTTATACCTTTAATACTTTGTATTTTTATATTCTAACATTTTTAAATTTCTTGTTATATACAAAAAAAAAAATTTTCAATTTTTATTAAAAACAAAAAAAAAAGAAAACCTCAATAATTAAGTTCATTTAATAACTACACATTCATAATGTTACGTTATTTCTCTAAAAGGGGAGGTGTAGTGCGTATATGCCCTTACAGAATACCCTGTACTTAAATATAAAGTATGCAGCACTTTGTTGCATACAATAACAATAATATAGTAAACAAGCCCAGAGCCACATTATGTATTGGCTCGGTCTCATATTACGCAGCGCGGTTCACTAGCCTCACTAGCTGACCGTTTATGCTTATGCTGCATATCCCACGCTCCGTCTGAGCGCATTCCGTGAGCAATATATATGCTCACTAATACAGGCATATGCGAGCTACTCACTCTCCCTCTCTTTGTAGCTGTTAACGAATAACAGCATAAGTATATATGTATATCCATAGGCTAAGCGAACATTATAAAAACTGAATAAATTCATTCTGAACCAATATACTAAACAGCACTGACGTGCTGGCTTTTTCATTTAAAGAGTGTTCTTTTTACAGGCCAATCACCTATTTTAGACCTTATATATACGGAACCCATTTCACTATAAAAACCGACCATAGACCACTAACATTTTTGTTTTCAATGACAAATCCTATCTCTAAATTAACGCGGATGAGACTTGAATTAGAGGAGTATAACTGTACAGTAGAGTACCTAAGAGGCAAAGATAATTTCGTAGCCGATGCAGTGTCGCGGATAACGATATCTGAACTAAAAGACATATAAAATAGAGTCCTTAAAGTCACTACCAGGTACCAAAGTAGACAAAAATTCTGCGCAGAAAACAAACAAGTAGAAATGCCAAGGCAATCTACCGAAAAAGCTTCTCAGCCCAACGTATATAAAGCTATTAATAATGACGAAGTACGTAAGTAGTATATAAAAGATATGCTATGTTTCTCTAAACATGCTAAGATTCTTTATCTTTAAATTCAGTTCTTGTTTAAAAAAATTATTTTTTGTAATTGAGTCGGTTTCTAATCCGAATATGTCTGTATACTTGGTGCATAGTTCTTTTAACTTTGTTTTGAATAATATTGGGAAGTTCTTGGTTAGCTTTGTCATTCAAAGTTGTATTTATCTTTGTTAATTTCGTTAACGACTTCATAGTTATTTAAGGTTTCGTACTTTATTTGGTCTAGGTTAACAATTTTAATTGAATTTGTTGTATTAAGGATTCGAACAAATGTGTCTTTTGAATCGGAAATTATATTTGATACGAAAATTCCTTCCACAATTTTTTGATTGGAAATTAGAATATGATTTGTTATAGAGAATATTTTAATTTGACGAAAGACCCGAAACGGGTTGGTAGTATTGTGGAATTATTGTCACAAGTATGAATTATTGATATTTTTATCAGATAATTTAAGTTATTCGGTCGATGTATTAGCGAATCACTCTTTTGAGTATATTGCATTTTTTTATGAAGTCTATTCTATAATGCTATCAGTAGGAATTGGAAAATTTTGTTCGACTTAATGGAAGTCGTGCGAAATTATATATTTACCTGTAATGAGCTCTACGAATGCTAAACCTTTTTAAAATATAGAACCTTTGCCAATTCCTGATATTTGAGTTTTAATATTTGTATTAATACTGTGAAATATTTTTATTTTTAGTCATTGCAGATATTGATTCCTTAGTTGAGAATTTGTCTGCATTATCAGGGTCTAGGCCATCGTCAATACAAGCTACCTTGAGTTGCTTACGCAATTTATCGATTTCAACTGTATATTTAGCTGCTGATTTGCCTGTTTGTTGTACGTTTAACAGCCTGGCCTTAATTACGTCGGTTGATTCACATTTGACGTTACCTCTTCATTTATTAATAACGCCAGTGATCGTTGTTTCATCTTGGCATTTGTATAATATTGGGCCAATTATTTTTGATTTGAACACTTCAACGGTCAAATCTTCTTGGTTGGCTTTTGTTCGTTCTATGAGTCTTAAAGCTGTTAAGAAACGATTTAATGGCAGTTTTTTACCGTCAAATTCAGGAATTGTAGACGAAACTTGTTTTACATATTCCCTGTCTAGGGCTACCTGGTCTGGCATGGTGGATTCTGTACTTTCTTCCAGTGTCTCAATGTCGCTATCAATATTTGTATTTATGATTGGCTTCGACTCTTTTAGATCTTGAAGCTGGTTTGGTTCAAACCCTGCTAGTGAAAATAGATCTTCTGGTACATTGATTTCCTTCTTATGTCTAATGCCAATATTTATTAATCTCGATTTAAGAGATTTTACAATTTTGAGGCACTGTTTAAGATGTTGGCTCGATAGCCTATCTTTGAAGTAATTTACAGTCTGTAATATATTATTGTACTTTGTAATTATTATGGTTATATGGTGTATTAGCGTTTCGACTTTGATTACTGCGTCTTTATTGACACATTAAAAAGACTTTTCAAATTTGTCTTTAAAATCATTTATTTGTCGTGCTATTAAGTTCCATTCCATAACTTTTAATAATATATACATATGTACATATAATGTATATTATATTTTCATCGGTATGTATTCTAACCGAAACGTATGGCAACAATGCCCTCTACAGTGAATTAAGGGACTTGTGTTCGTATCAAATGGTTCTATATATTCATCTTCGAATTTATTTATTGAAATGATGTCCCAATGTTTTTGTAAGATGCTATTATTATTATATGTTACTGCTGTGCTTGGTTCTATTTCTATTTCTTCTAGTTCTAAATTCATTACTTCAAACATTTTTTTTAAATGTATATTGTTTTTTTTTAAACTTTTTTATATATATATATATATATATATATAAATCATTCTTTCTAAATCTGTTTTTATTCTGTACGTTTCTCTTATTTCTTCTTTTTATTTTCTTATATTTTATTTTCTTATATTATATATATATATATATAAATCATTCTTTCTAAATCTGTTTTTATTCTGTACGTTTCTCTTATTTCTTCTTTTTATTTTCTTATATTTTATCGAGATCATTTGCCCTGCATAAATATTTCTTTTTAAGGCACTTATTGTGCAACTTGTAAATTTTATAAAATATATTAATGCACAGAATTACTACAATTATTATTAACAATGTTACTATTAATTTTTTAACTGGGCTTTCTACTTCTACTTTGTTTATTACATGTAGGAAGTAGTTCTTTTTCTGCTACTGTTGGCTGCTTCTTCTCGTCTAGTTGGCTGCCTTGAAACGGTCAGCATTATGTAGTCGCAGTAAATTAGTGTGCGAGTACGGAAATCTGGCTCATCTCTATATGTAACCCTAATGAGTGCGTCTATATCTGACATATTCAGGGTTGTTTTTTATTTTATTTTTATATATTCAGACCTTATCTACTCCGTCTGCACTACTGCACTTGACTCGTTTGAGCCCATTTTAATTTAAATTTTGAAAATAGTTGAAAATTTTTAATAATTTTTATACTTTCATTATATTTTATATTATAATCTTTCGTAGTTTTTCATATTAATTAACATTTTTTGATTTTTTTTTTAAATATTATATTAAGCTTCTGCCTTAATATGCCTTTGAATTTGTGTTAATGATATTACCCTACTTCGATCAACGCAGTGATTTCCTCTCTATTGTGCGTACAATTTTTCAGGTTGTACTCTGCCTTGACGCACACAACAAAGTGGGCGTCATTACAATGTTATACAAAATTTTTAATTATCTTAATTAATGCTGCTGATGCTGCTGTGGTGTTGTTGATTCTTCTTATTTGGCTGCCTTGAAACGGTCAGCGTTGCCGGTGCAGGATATCGCACAGGTCGGGGCGTTGAGAGGTCCAGCGCAGTCGTCAGGGCATCTCTTTGTCATCCTGGGTAGCGGCTTTTCTTCTGATGGTTGAGAATTTTAATAAATTTCTTATTGGGTGAGAAGCAGGTGTAACGGCTTGTGCTTTGTGCTTGCGCTCTTCCGCCTCTAGAAAATCTAGTTCATCGGCTAGTTTCTTGGTGTTTTCCCAAGTCGGGGTCTTTGAGTTATTATATAACATTTTACAAATTTCGGCTTTGCACTTCTTTATGAGCAGTTTCTTTTTTGTCTCAACTTCTTTGTTAGCCGTTTCCTGGCTAGAAGTTGGCGCAACCTGTACTCATCAAGAGTGATGCGAAAGGACATTGTTTTATTCTCCGACACTGTTGTTGATTCTGCTGCGCCTGCCACTGCTGTTGTAGTTGTTAATATTTTTATTTTAGTTATATTTTTTTCCCACGTTGCGTGACACTTGTCACGGTCCCATACAACACTCTGGGCCTTGATGACATCGCTTCCATAATCGAACTTCCAGTATTGTTCCCTATCTTCATCAGCTATTCCATCGAGGACTTCTTGGTAACTGGAACACTACTTTCGAGGCTTGAAATTACCACGAGACACTTTGCCGGTTGTCTGACGAATTTTCTCTCTGGCTTCAGCAACTGAGTTAGCTCCAGATATGAAATCGTCAACGTAAAACTTCTGCTTGATGGCATTCGATCCACTTGGAAATACATCACGGTCATCAATGGCCAGCTGGAATCGGTCGTCGCAGAGCCATCAAACACAACAAGAATCTTAGTTGTGGTGATGTCTCCCTTCAAGACGGAATTATGTGGGAGAATTTATTTACAACAGCCACTCAACTGTCGACTAACTCGCGACTTGTGATTCAGATCCAGAAACTCCTTGATGAAGGTCGAGTGCTGAAGATGCTGAGAGACTGAGAAATCGACGATAAGCCTGGCCATAAAACTCTCCTAGCAGCTCTACACTCCACTTCAAAGGCAATCGCACTGAATGCTAAGTTTGAGAATTTATTGGCAAGTGCTGCTCACATTCCAGCTCTTTCTTTCTGGCCTTTACCACAAGCTCTTCCAAGCTTTCAACTTCCCAAAAAAACCGAACCAAATCATCAAGATGAACTTCCAACTGACCAGCATCGCTTTAGAAGTGAGGCCAGCAGCAAACAGAGAGGTACTGCGCAGTCTCTTAAAACCATCGGTCACGACCCAGCGAGTCTTTTGCAGAAGAGGTAATCGTGGCAAAAGCCTAATTGCCCAACAGACAAAAGCTCGTAGATCGACCCGCTGAAGTCAGGGATTAAATCAAGCAGCCCAGCCTCGCAAGCTCTGCCATTTCAATATTGGCTCTCCTTCCAAGCCCCACATCCAAATCGGGTCATCAGCCTATGTCCTACCACACTTGGCAGGGAATCCTCCATCGTGTTATATCCTCTAAAATTTATTGAGAAAACTGCCAAACTTCCATTATGCTGACCTCAATTTCTAAAGGAGTTCGCAGATAAATGTACTGATTGGATCATGGGATCCCATCCAAATAAATGTCGCACGATACTGAGTCAGGAAACTGTTTTCGGCTGGATTCTTACAGGCCCATTTTCAAAGACCGCAACCATCACAATCTCCTCATTTTCAACTCGTAATTCCATATCTCTAGAGGATATTCCAGCCAAGCTGGTAAAGGGCTCCAACTCCTTCTGTGAGAGTAACCAAACCACAACGAGGATCGAGAATGGCAGATATGTAGTTACCCTACCCTTCGCACTGGCTCAGCTTCGAAAGAACAAGAATAAACCTTCCTCTGAAAGAGCAGTACGACTCCGTGATTCAGGATTACTTCGATCAGGTTATATGACGTTAGTCTCTCCAAACAGCAACCCCAATAATTTGTATATGCCGTATGATGCTGTTTTTAAGCCCGACAGCACCACAACAAAGGTTCGCGTTCTATTTAATACCTCCATCTCGTCTTCCAATCGCAAAAGCCTGAATGATAACCTACACACGGGACCAGTACTCAGATACGATCTGACGCTTCAGATATTAATTTGGTGGTTTTACCGCTATGTTTTCAATGCTGATATAACTAAGATGTATCGGCAAATCCTGGTCGATCCAAGACATTCGCTCTACCAATGAGAACGAAGAACTTTGTGACATTGAATTCAACATAGCTACCTTTGGGGTCAACTGTGCTCCATACCTGATTCTCATCCGATTTTTACACATCTTCTCGCAGCAAAAATGAGAGTCGCGCCAGTTAAGACGGTATGACTACCACGTTTAGAGCTGCACCTCCAGTGCTTGCACGTCTCCAACAGCAGCCCTTAGAGTCAAAAGGGAAACATGGTGCCTGACTAAAAACGAAATAAATAAAAATAAATTAACATTAAAATAATTAAAAACGAAAAAAATTAAATTAAAATCAAAACAAAATAATTATAAATAAAATAACTAAAACCAAGTAAGAGGTTCTAGTCGGGAGCTCCCGACTAGGGGATACCCTGAACCCTCTTCTTCCAACACCAAATGCAACTCGCGCTACGCGCTTGGCGCAGGGTTCGAACTCGCAACTAACCGCACCACTTGCCGCCGCTTCTAAAAAAAACCATTAAAATAGCAGCATAGAAAACAATACAATCTCGATTGAAATGAAGTTCAAAGCAGACGTGCATGAGTGTGTGTGTGTACATGTACACAGAAATTCTTGGAATTTGCGCTGGCTGCTGCTAACACGTGCGCACATAACTTTTGTGTTTCTTAACCGATCTTCATGATCTTCGGTACATCTTATAATTGATACTTGATATATATATATATTATTCTAGAAGCTACATGTCAAGTTTGGTGACTCTAGCTCTTATTATTTACCAAAACTGCTCAAAATACGGGTTTCGATATTGATTTTTAGAAATTACTTGGAAACGAGGCAAGTTATCGAATATCGGAATCAAACTCGGTCTGTGCGGGCACTAGGAGGACCTACAGCTAAAATTTCAAGTCTCTAGCTCTTATAGGTTCTGAGATCCTTGCGTTCATACATACGGACAGACGGACGGACAAACAGACGGACATGGTCCATTTTTAATGGGTGCAGGGTATAAAAAAAAAATCATCAGACCGCATTACTTTCCGGCGACCCTACTCAACCACCACGCCAATAATTAAGTCTTCATGAGAAAAAAAACGAATTAGAACAGCTGCATCGCAATTGCAATGCTGTTGATAGAATTCAAAGCAGATGCGCATGAATGTGTGTGTGTGTACATGCCACTGCCACTGACATGAGGAAAGTTAAAACACGTTTTCTTTAATAATGGGATCTTGATGAAAGTTTCTACAGTACATCTTATTGTACTAAAGAATATTCGTGTATTATCAATAAGTCAATTCCATTTAAATTGTAGCTTATATCGGTGGGCGGCATAAATTGGTGTTTTTACTTGATTTATAGATATGAGGTAGTAGCGGGGAGGTGGTGATAGCTAAACAAGGAAAGTTACTTGATATATATATATACTATTCTAAAAGCTACATGTCAAGTTTGGTGACTCTAGCTCATATTATATGCTGAAATTGCTGATATCGATTTTTATCGATTACTTGGAAACGGGGCAAGTTATCGAATATCGGAAACAAACTCGATCTGCGCGGAAACGGAGTAAGTATCGTACTGCGCATGGACTAGGAGGACCTACAGCTAAAATTTCAAGTCTCTAGCTCGTATAGGATCTGAGATCCTTGCGTTCATACATACGGACAGACGGACAGACGAACGGGCGGACAGACGAACGGACGGACAGACGGACGGACGGCCAGACAGACTTACATGGCTAGATCGACTCGGCTGTTGATGCTGATCAAGATTATATATACTTTAAGGTGTCGGAGATACTTCCTTCTGCCTGTTACATACATTTGCACAAATACATAATACCCTTTTTACCCATTTTCAATGGGTTCAGGGTATAATAAAATTAATAAAATTAAAATCAAAATAAAATAATTTCTATATATAAAACTGTTTGTCCTGACTGACTGATGGTGATCAACGCACAGCCCAAACCGTAACAGCTAGGAAGCTGAAATTTTCACTGTAGTTACCTTATGTGATGTAGGTGCACGTTAAGACTGGGTTTCGGGAAATTCCATTTTTGTTTACCGTCCGATCGGTCTCAAACTTATTTTCAAAGATCTTTGTTCAAATTCATTTGAGGGGTGTTTCACAATTTTTGAAAAATGCATCCCTACTTGGTGCAAATGGGGGTCGAAGATTTGGTGGAAGACGTTTTGTGTGCCACGGGCAAGGCCGGGTTATACCCGCTAGTTATAAATAAAATTACAAAAATAAAATAATTATAATTAAAATCAAATTAAAACAATTGTAAGTAAAATAGCAAAAAATAAAATAATTAAAGTTTAAACCAAAATAAAGTAATGATATCAATGCGAGCAATAAGGACAGACCAGTCGACGGAAATAAAAACGCAACTCAGGAAGAAGGCAACGAAACGAGGATATCAAAGAGGAGTAACGAGAAACAAAAATAATAGGTTAAGTACGAAAGGATGGATACGTGAGTGTCAGTGAGTGTCAGAATCCAGGGGTGGGCGTACAGTGGATCTACTTGCGACGAAAGGAGGAGCAGGTCGGGCTAGGGGCGGGTCGAAGACTTGCGTCTCCGGTTGGCAAGTTTCGTTTCCGGGGATTCACATTCGGCCAAAATATGGGGTCGGCTAGCCGAGCTGGAGGCCAAATATACGCCGACCCCGGAGCACAAGGCCCAGCCCGAACCCGACCCAATTGAATGGGACAGACGCTCGAAGTCGAAGTCAGACTCTGGCCCACGGCCGCACACCCCCGGCTTACTCGAGGTTTCGGTGATCCCAAATTATAAGGCCCGTGATGCGAGCGATACGATAAAGGAATCGGGCGTAAAGGGCGTCCCATTAACACCAGCACGCCTACCAATGGAGTTGAGGGGACACTGCATCGAACCTGAACAAGTCAGGAAGTGGGGTATACGGTTCGATGGGTAGGCTGATCCACTGTCCTTCGGGCCCTGTGCTATGACATCGACACAGATAGGTTACCTAGGGCAATGAACGAGATCATGATCGGAGATGCCGCTCGTTGGTTCATGACAAGTGGGCTGAGAGATGTGTCATGCAATGAGTTCAAGGAGGGATTCTTAGATATTTTTTTTTTGCCCCCGCGATACTTCGAATTGTTGGAAGACGAAATCCGGGTTCGCCGCCAACGAGATGGCGAAGGATTCAAACAGTATGTGGTGGACATAAGGGCATTGATGCACCACGCTGGCTACAGCACGGAGATGGAACTAAGTAGGATATACGACAACGCAGCCCCAGAGTATAAATTGTATGTGCGGAGACACGATTTCTCATCGCTGTCGAAGCTCATACAGCTAGCCGTCGAATACGAAGGGATAAAACAGCACGGTCAACAGTACCCATCTGGTTCGCGATCTCGGCTAGGGAATAGCATGGGCACGTATCTAGGCGACGAGCAAACGCAAATAACGACCGGCATAAACAACCCCTTCAGGGTAGCCTCACCGCCAGTCCGCTGGGTGTCTCCCAGTGGGGCGGTCCCAGGGGCACTACCGGCACCGAGAGATGAGGCTGCCAGCAGGATGATTGGTCAGGAATCTGGAGGGACAGCCAGGCGACGCCCGATATGCTTTCGATGCGGGCAAGAGGGGCATTTTAGGAGGGAACGTCCCAACCCTCAGGCGATCTTTGTATGCAATGTGGATCAAGGGTGTGCAGCCACGAATGCTGTAGACGCCCGGCTCACGGAAACGGGCAGCGGCACCATATGGACCGGGAGCGGATGGGCAGCGATTTCAACGGAGCCCGGAACCAGTAAAGAACTTGCGAATCGAGGGGCGTCGTGTCGTGTTAATGGGTGTGACGCAGGGATACAATAAGAATTTATATATATAATATAATCATACAATCAATAAATATTAAGTAAAGTTGAACAGATTGAAGTCTAAAATAGCTTAACACCAATCATTTAAGAGAATAAGTGATGATGATTTAAGTTAAGAGAGACCGATTACCAATTAAATATAATCGTAGGCAACTCTGACTCCTAAAAATGTAGACGGGAGGAGCGGAGGAGCCAATAGGATTTATCGCCGCACATCGAAAAGGCCGAAAAGGGTAGTAAGACTGCGAAGCTGATCAGCAGCTTCACTTTGTATTTGGCGAGCGTAAGTGTTGGAAGTGTGGACGCGACAAAAAAGACATAGAAAAGGAATCGCGAAGTAACCGCGAGGTTAGGGATAGATAGTCAAGAATTGACGGTGCAGTAGGGCCAGTGTTCCAGATTGAATAAAAGAGTGTTATTACAATTGAAGTGATTTATGTTCTCTTCTTTTGTTGAATTTGGTGTCGAGTAAGAGTCTAGAGTGGCGCCCGAGCAGGGACCCTAGGTGTGAAGGGGCGTGGCATTAACGTGGCCTAAAAGTGCCACCAGAGTGAGCTTAAAATTATAACTTAAACGGAAATAAAGAAAAATAAATTAAAATTAAAATAACTAAAAACGAAATAAATAAAAAAAAATTAAAATTAAAATAACTAAAAACGAAAAAAATTAAATTAAAATCAAAACAAAATAATTATCGGAAGCTCCCTACTAGATGATACCTTGGTTCAATGAAACCTAAATACTCAGCACTTTTTTTAATGCATTTCGTTTTTTCTTTAGACACTCTTATGTTAGCGTCGCAAAGGCGCTGAAGTACTATGTCGAAGTGTCGGACGTGGTCGGCCTCATTTTCAGAGAATATTATTACGTCGTCAACGTAGACGTAACATATGTTGCCAATTAGTTCTTGAAGAACATCGTCAATTGCCCTTTGTAAAATTCTTCCCGCATTTTTTAAACCGAAAGGCAGTCGACAGAATTTATATTTTCCGCCGTTTACTGAGAAGGAAGTTTTCTCACGATCTTTTTCTGCCAAATAAATCTTGTGGTAACCGGATTTAAAATCTGTCATCGGTACGAATTGTGGCAATAGCTGAGGTGTTAAAGGGAAGTGCCTCGTTAGAGGTCGAAAATGCCTTTATCCTCTTCAGTATAGTTTTTATGAATTCACCCCTTACGACAGGGACAGGGACAGGGACTACTATATCATCGACTCGTGTAAAGTTCCCGTTGTCGCAGAAGTAGTATTTCAATGTTTCTGACTTGATTGTCCTTATGGACCACCCTCCCGTTAATTAGCACAGACGTTCCTAGGTCTGCTTGTATGTTCCCTTTAGAACATAACGGGGATAACTTATTTCCAATCTTTTGATATTTTTAAGATATACCTTTTTACCTATCTCGAACACCCTGTTTTGTCTATCTGGGTTACATCTGGGGTAAGTTGGTCTTGTTGGGCTTTTATTATCTTGTCTTTTACTGTTTGTCGGAACTCGATAGTTATTGCGTGAATTACATCGAGTGGCCTTTGCCCTGTGACTGATTGGGTGGTTTTTATAATATTCTGTTGTTGCTCGAGCTATTGCTTGGACTGTGTCGGTAATTTTGTTGTCAATTTTGAAGCTCTTAGCTGTCTCTATTAACGTACTATAGAATCTCTACTTGCTCATTTGAGCAGCTATGGAGTGGAGGGGCGCTAACGATATCTATATTATATTGGTTCTTCAATAATTGTTTAGTCATATACCTCATATATATTAGTTAGGGTATCAATACCAATGTCAAAAGCTGATTATGTTAAGATTATGCTAACTCTCCTCTATTTTAATGCCATAAGTACTCATACACATGCACGAAGGTCTCGCTCTCTTTCGAACTCTTTAATTGCTTGGACCCTTGAATTTTAAGTTATGTTAAGAAATCAGTTCTGTAAGCATCATTATTAAAAACACGCTTTTGATCCAACATTTTGGCGCACAACGTGAGAGCTAGTGTGTGGAAATTGGCGGCATGTCGTTGCCGCACATCATTTCGTTGGGGAAAGGTTTTGTGGAACTCTTCGCAAAATGTAGCATCGACAGCAACATTTAACCTGCTGCATAGTCTTTCTGCATTCTGGACCCGTTACAATTGCAGTTCCTTCAATCTCGCTGTTTTGCTGCAGAACTGCATTCTCGTTTCCGTTGCTTCGTCTTTGGAAACTCGCTACCTTCGCTTCGCTGCTGCATACTCATTGTAGTTACTTCCCGCTTTACACGATCTGATTTTGATTGCTCGCTGCCTTTGCTTCACAGCTTCATTCGCTGCAGTTACTTCGTCGCTGGAAACTCGCTGCCTTAGCTTTTCTGCTGCGTTCTCGTTTCCGTTGCTTCGTCGCTGGAAGTTCGCTGCCTTTGCTTGTTCACTGCATTTGCTTCGTCGCTGCAAACGACCTTCACATCGATGAGCGCAACATTTACAAGTTTTAGTTGGTCTGTTAACAGTTAGGAGCATTTGAACTGTCGCTCGCTCACATCGGTGAGAGTGACATTATCAGATTAAAGTTAGGCTGTTTACATTTTGGAGTATCAGAACTGTCGCACGGTCACATCGGTGATCACAACATTCTCGATACATAATGAAAACTCTTGAAGCAAACTTACGTAAGCGAGCGAACATAAAACGCAATATTGCACACTAAAAGGATGTTGTAAGTCACTCTGAGGTCGATGGCAGTGAAAAAAGACTGTCACACGAGATATACATTAAAGAGGTTTTTGGAGTAAAATCTAAAATTGAATTAGAAGATCTTCAGGACAATGTACGTGCAGAGGTGGAAGACACATATGTGAGTATCAAATTGTCCATCCAATCCCAACTGGATGATGTACTGCATAGCACCTTATTTGCTAACCCTTGTGACGCGGAGTCACAATAGACCCACCAATATTATAAATAATCATAAATAATCATAGGATAAGTGTCAAACAAATGAAGCTGAAATATGAAATAGAAAACTTATCATTAAGAATAGAAAGGAGTAGATTTATTAGGAATTAAGAGGAGCCAATTATAATGTAAATTTAATCATAAGCAACTCTGACTGAGTAAAAAGGGGTCGTGAGCTGCTGCCGCCGATCAGCAGCTTCACTTTAGTTAATAAAACAAATAAAAACGAAAGTGAACGTACACAAAATAAAACAGTGTTTGCGTTGTCTGTGTAGCAATTGTGCATTTGTAGGCTTTCGTCTTGCAGCGGAGCGATCCCAGCAGCACCCATCACGCAGGCCAACTCTAACCTAACCGCAGCGGAGCGATCCCGGCGGCTTCCCTTCTCCTTAACAGAACTAGTAACCACTCTGTGGCGGAGTTATCCCGACGGCTCCATACCCCCCTTTTCAGCTTCGTTTCTCAGCAAACTATAAATTTCTTGTAGAGTGGACCTGGGTAAGACTGAGCTATCACCCCGGCCAAGAAGCTACTTTACAAGTAGCGCCCGAGCAGGGACCCTAGGCGTGAAGGGGCGTGGCCCTAACGTGGCCTAAAAGCCCATGAATGTGCCTCCAGAGTGGGTTAAAGTCAAAACGGCAAAAATAACTGAGAAGTTAGCTACCTGCGGCATAGGAAAAGGGAGCATAGAAAGTCCCACAGGGGTGTCAGCGACAAAGGCACACGTGCAGGCAGACAAGTGGGGACAACTAGACAAAGCAAAGACTCGAAAACTAATGGACAGCCATAAAGCTTCTCGCTGAGCGAGCGAGTTTGCGGCGAGCGTGCTAGCGTGTGTGCACACATACAGGCACACGCTCACACGCATAAGCCGAGAGTCGGCAGAGCGCGCGTCAACGGGACAGCTGCGAAGGCCCACCGTAAGGCGAATCGCTCGGTACGCGTCGAAATTTGAAGTGAAGTCGAAAGTAAGCGCGACGGAAAAAAAAGGGTGAACAATAAAGTGGATTCGGCCCAATTTGAACATTGGAGCTGTAGTGGCGAATAATTTTTTTTTGGTGAACAAACTAAGTGAAAAAAAAAATAAAAAAAAATATAAATATGGTGAACATTGCAGGCAAAGCGAGCAGCAAGAGTGAACATTTTTCTTATGTTTTTTTTATGTGAAAACTAATAATAATTATTAGTTTTATTTGAAGACTTGCGTCGCATTCCGCCAAAATATGGGCTCGGCTAGCCGAGTTGGAGGCCAAACGTTCACGTTCACG